>NC_069500.1:866388877-866513877 GCF_027579735.1 Bombina bombina
ATGTAATTAAATTATATAAGAGTATAACTTCTAGGGTGAAAACATTTGAATATGAATTAATTTGTCTTTTCACATATAAAAATAATAAAACCATTGGAAATATGGTATCTCTGACAAAACTGAGAATGAAACAAGCTGATGGATCAGCTTGGCTGATCATAAAGGGCATGCCATTGATCAGGCCCCCCCCCCTCCTTTGACATGTGCAATTTTTGACCAAGTGACTAAAACGTATATGCACTTTATTCTTAATTGTCTATTTAAACTTGGAAATGTTGTAAAGGTAGTAACATACACTGAAACACACACACTCACACATAAGGATTCACATATAGACACCCTAGCAAACACGCAAAGAAACTCAGACACAGACACCCAAACAGACACTTAGCACTTGTTTACATTGCCCTGACAAGTAATGAGGTAAACTACAGTTTTGTAAAAAAAAGGAGATTTAGAAAACAAAATATGGAGTTCTGATTATCTTTTTGTAAAGGAAGATGCCAACTAAATGATGACAACAGCATGCAGTGGCTGAAAGGAAGGGCCCTGAACTGCCTAAACAATAATTTAAAGGTTAAATGGTAGATTGGTGACTTCCGGAAAGATCTCATAAGTCTCAAAGTCTGTAGAAAGATGTGAATAATCAGTAGTAAGGTCAAAATGTCCTAAAAAGGAACAGACAATGGACACCCACACACAAACTCAAACTTGCACATACACCCAAGGAAACACCAACAGAGACAGCCTCAGAAAACACACAAAGACATACACACACACACAGAGACACCCACAGAAAACACATAAAGACATACATACACAACCTCACTGAGACATCCACAGAAAACACACAAAGACATACACACACCCTCACAGAGACACCCACAGAAAACACACAAAGACATACACACACCCTCACAGAGACACCCACAGAAAATACACACCCTCACAGAGACATCCACAGAAAACACAGACATACATACACACACACACACCCTCACAGAGACATCCACAGAAAACACAGACATACACACCCACCCTCACAGAGGCATCCAGAGAAAATACACAAAGACAAACACACGCCCACCCTCACAGAGACACCCATAGAAAAAGCTCAAAGACATATGCACACACCCTCACAGACATCCACAGAAAATGCACAAAGACATACCCACCCACCCTCACAGAGATACCAACAGAAAAAAAATACATACACACTCAGAGACACAAACCAAAGCACAAAGACATAAACACAGACACGCACAGAAACACTCACAGGAGGAGACATTTATGCACCTTGCATCCCCTAAATCAACAGTGTGTGACATGCATGATAAAAAAATGCAGAAATTAAGAGATCACTTTTTAAAGAATCATATTTGTAAATGTGCAAACAATAATAATTCTGTGAATTCAAAATTGTACATTAATGATCTGGGTAGATGGCTAGATGAAGAAAAGTACTTTTAAAAGCTTGACATATGTTTGTTTGATATTTTCCCGCACCACTTCAAATATAGTGTACAAATGTTCCCATCTGTCAGCTATACTTATGGATTTTGAAAATGCTGTACTCTATATGGTCTTGGTGGAACCTTAAGCTGTGGTACTCATACCATTAGATCTAGTTAAATGCAGGATTTAAGCTTGTTGGTATGCATTTCAAAATTAAGTCAGCTGTAGAGTAAACTGAACAGTTTTAAGTTAACCTGTCTCATTTCCAACACTGAGCAATCTTAGTCTGAGAGTATAACATGTTATGCAGATGTAAAAATCTTAGATAAAATGCCTCCTTGTATCTGGAAAGTCCTTGCATAAAGGGTCAGTAAACTGGAATGTAATGTATATCATTTGTGTATTGAGGAGGAAACATTTCTGCATGGTTTTAAATATAGAATTTCTACAGCATTGTCAAATAATCATAAATACACTGCTGCTAAAAAAAATGTGTTTTTATGGACCCTTGGCCCCACCATACAACTACTACCACACTGAAGTTACAATCTTAAATTGCACAAAGAAATAAAAAACATTTGCTAAGTAATTCCTACCTCCTCTGCAAATAAAAGTGATCTGCCGTCTGACTCAGGCACACACTCTACAAAGTGCCAAGTCTGTCTCACACTGTGCATAGTGGTTTAGTGCACACTCAGAAATCCTCTCAAATGCCAATACTTTACTCCTTGTAATAACATTTCCCATGCTCAATTAGCACTCTGCTGTAGTACCCACTGGTGGCTGCCAAAATGTAAAAAAAATTTACTTCTTGCCTCATGGGGCCCCCCTAGCCCATTGGGCCCCTGACAGGAGTCACCCCTGTCACCCCCTGATGGCGGCCCTGCTTAGATGCAATTTTAGAGATTACATTGCTTGTGAAAAGGTGACATTAGGAGACTCCTTCAGGTCCACTATCACTGGACAAGAGTTTAGGATCAATACCTGTCTCAATTGTAGATCCAAATACGTTATCTATTTGATAACATGTACACAGTGTTCGGTACAGTGCGTTGGGTTGACTACCAGAGGCACGCTCCAGAATAAGAGAGGATTTATCTAACATTAGAGCAGGTAGTTCTAGTGCCCCTCTGGTGCAACATTTCGTACAAGTGCACGAGAAGAACACAGAGAGTTTTTTCATGGACTATCATTGAGAAGGTATCGGTACCTAAACATGGGGGAGACAGAGAGAAACTCCTTGGGAAACAAGAGGTCTATTGGATCTTCAAATTGAAGACCAGACTACCAGCAGGCCTAAACTCAGCTTATGACCTCATCAATTTTTGGCAGTAAATTAGCTACCCCATCTGTTACACATATACAATTTATTAACACCAACACACATTCTGTTATGTAAATAAATCTTATGTTCCACCTTTTTCTATGTTACACATTAGATGTGGTTCTGTGTCCACAGTTATCACTATGGTTATTCACGTATCTTTGAATTGGTTTTGCATCTTTAACTAGGGTGTGTATAGTGTTAGTTAAACTGAACAATCTTTATATTATATATATATATATGATCAAGCTAATAGTTCATTTGCTTATCCAAAAGGCTATATATGTTTATTAATATAATTTTGACAGTAATCTTGCCTTCAACATCTATGTAGAATTAACAATGAATGTACTGTCGTTTGCGATGTTTAAAGTTAGATCATAAGTTTAATAATAAAAGAAGGATAGTACTGTGTTTGACCCTTGTAAGCTGATTAATATGTGATAAGCGTGTTCACTGTCTCGTATATAACAGTCTTCAGCGATATTCAGGAAAAAACCCTTGTCAAATATGTGACAGACGAAATCCTTAGGTAATGCAATGTGAGGACTCACCCGCTGCGACCAAGTAAACTCCGTCTGACGAGTATCCACTGTGTGCGGAAATGGAGCCGTCCAGGCGCTCCAACTACTCGTCACCTCCCGAGGAATGGTCACTCGATTCAGCCGCTGCTTCGTCAGGTACTGCGTCTGCAAGCACCTCAGCTGTGCGGCTCCTCGTCAAACCAGTTCCGGTCTGCCTCCAGGTGCAGACATCCAATGGGAATCCGTATGTTGGGTCGCGTGGTGGGTGGTCAGCCAATCTTATGCAAGGAAACGTCTTTTGAAAACAGTGTCGCCAAAGCTGTTGTGTTTACTCAAAAATAAAAGAGCACTTTGTCCGCCCTTGGTTGCCTCTAAGATGCTTAGGGATAGAGGGTATCTGGAAAGGATTCCTTGTAATCCTTGGAGGGTAATCACATAAGAAAAAAGAAGGTCAATCCCAATATCCGTATTTGTAAAAAATAGCCTTTATTTTCCAAAATTAAAATACAAACATGATACACACACTAAGAGTATCAGGTTTTACGCGTTTCGGCTGGTGCCGTACTCATAAACCTGATTAGGCACAGGTGAGTGCCCGCTTAAAAAGGTTACAAAAAAGATGATTATTGGTTGGTGTTCAACACACCCCTATTAACCATTGAAGTACTGAAAGCACACAATGAATTAGTCACTTTAGATACAAATGAGGAAATGGAAATGTACATAAAATAATATAACATATGCATGTGTTTGGGGTCTGTAATTAGTGAATAGGATAGACGAGTAATGGATGGCCGGTACATTCAATATTAATACACATATATGCTGTAGACCATACTTTGAATATAGAGAAAAACTAACATGTTGTTGCTATTGTTACAGAACAAAAGGAATATTTAGATGTTAAGATAATGATATAAGAGTAATAAAGCAACCTTGTGGTGCATATATATATGATAAAACTAGACACATTATTTATTAGAAACAATGAATACTTTCTATTCTGACATTGTTCTGAACATGAGCAACTATGTAATAAGAACATAGGATAATAAATGTCAAGGTTTACTTACTAAACATTTTATTTGAGCTTGCACTAATTATTTATAAATAAACATGCCCTTTTATTTGAAATTTTAAACAATTCTTGATAATCAAACAATAGAAGATAGTACATAACTCTTCTCATGTCCCTATAAGATTATGAATCAATTGTTGAAATTACGGCATGTTATTTAAAAGAAATTATATAAGTGTAATGCTAATGTTTTTATTATAAGCTAGTCCTCTCGTGAAAGATTAGTCCCACAGCATGTGCATTCTAAAGAGATTAATTTATAAGAGGTGCACTGGACCATGAAGCCAATCATTATTTCCAATGGTTTATGATATCAAACTCAGAATTAAATCCACGTGGTATCTGAGTGTTTAGCTTCATGATCCAGTACACCTCCTGCCTGGCCAAAATTTCATCCTTGTTCCCTCCTCTGGGAGGCAATTTGATGGTTTCAATTCCTCGCCATCTGAAAGATCTGGTGTCCTTGCCGTGTACCTCAATAAAGTGTGGTGAGAGTGCCGAACATGGTTTATCATATTTGATATAACCAAGATGCTCTCTAATCCTTGTCCGGACTTCCCTACTTGTCATTCCAACATACTGTTTGGAATGTTCCTCACACTCTATGAGGTACACGACATAGACGCTGGAGCATTTAATGCATCCCTTGGAAAGAAACTTTTCTCCTGTTGAGCATGAAAAGAAGTCTCTGCTTTCAACAACGGTGTTGCATGCCTTACACCTATGGTCCCCACATTTGTAAGTTTAATATCACTATCTAAGCAGAATCAAATTGTTCAGCTTAGGAACAAGGGATAATTTTAATAATCCCCTCAAGGTGTTATTCTATATTGTATAGTCTGTGTAAAAAACAGTACAGTGTTATGTTATGTGCATCTATTGGTGCAGGTTTGGTCCAATGGGAGGGAGGGCAGCCCTTTAAATAGGGCGGTTTATTTTAAACTTTTAACAGCTAAGACTACGGCCACAAGCCGAAATGCGTCAGCTGATGTTTCCCCTCTCCCACTGGAATTCAAAAACTAGTGCTGACAGTTCTTTTCCGGAATAGCTATGTGAATATTTATCAACATAGCCATTTTTAACAGACATTGTTGTTTTTGTTTGTTTTTGTTGTAATAACAAATAAACTGAGAAAAGTAAAGAGACATTGGGTATCAGTGCTCCTGCTTGTTCTTTTATTTTTTGTGCCTATATGAATTAGCCTAAAAGGCTAGCAAAAGATCAACTGTTACGTAATTATATTCTTGTATTTTACAACATATTATTATGATCCGTGACATATTATTATGATTTGTGATGTATATGTATATATTTTGCATGATATGTGTAGAAAAATAGTAACATAACACAATATACACTTATTTTTTCTTTATATAGAGATTAGGAAAAATGTTATTTTTTTAAGTGAAATATGGGTTTTACATAATTGGTTTTCATTTAATTTATGTATATGTTATATAAGTTGAGCAGCATAGCATCATTATATTAAGAGAGAGAGCTTGTGTAATTCATATATATATATATATAGATATATATATATATATATATATATATAAAAGGCAAAATAGTATACATCGGTTGATTTAGTAAATTCTGTGCAATAAGATCAGATGGTTTGACTGCATGAGTAAATACTGCATAGAGCCGGTAATTTATAATATGTGGAGGAAAAAGTGAATCGGTATGTATATATTTATAAATACAATGTTTATACACTTTTTAATAGCGGCTTACTAATCCTCCTAATTGGACACATTAGTCACATGGTCTGATGACGATAGGATAATACTGGACTAGCTGACATGAACATGTGAATTTGTTTACATATATTAAATCAAATAACAAGCATCCTCTTGAGTGGTTAGTATAGTCACGTGGCAACAGGAGGATGTGGTGATTGGATAATGGGGTAATTTCGGAGGGAGAATAGCCAATAGGTTTGCTTAAAAAGGTCTCTAGTATTACGGCATGTATTGTCGCCGTTAAGCCCTCTTGAGAAAGACTGCCCGGCGTGCAGTTGAAATGCGTAGGTGCGGCTAAAGGGAGACTTTCATTTACATCTGTGGTTAAAGTGTCAGTAAACTTTAAAAATAATGTTATATAATCCTGCACATAGTGCAGAATTATATAACATTATATTAGCCAAACATTTATAAAACATAATTTCCCCTATTAATTTTTTTTTAAAAAACGCTGTTTCACAGACCCACTCTCTGCTGAGCTGGTCTGTTATATTTACTCAGCGCATCGGGCCAGCTGTATAGTCACAGCCCGGCCCGACCGCACCATAAGACTAAGTGCAGCTCGCTCCTGTCACAGGAGCGAGCTGCACTTAGTCTTATGGTGCGGTCGGGCCGGGCTGTGACTATACCAAGGATAGGCACGGACCAAGGCTGTGGCGGACATTTTCCAAAGTACAGATGTTAGTGAAGGACACCAAGGTACATTTCAAATTAAAAACATCAAAAAACACTCTCTTTACAGAGAGGGTAGTGGATACATGATGGAATAGCCATCCAGCAGAAATGGTGAAGAAAGTGAAGTAGTTTAAACATGCATGGGGTAGGCATAAGGTTATGCTAGATATAAGATAAGGCCAGGAACTAATGAAAGTATTCAGAAAATTGGGCAGACTAGATAGGCCGAATGGTTCCTATCTGCCGACATATTCTATGTTTCTATAAGGCAGGAGAGCGACAAATGGGCTGCACGTTGGACACCCCTGGTTTAGTTCCACAAGTACAAATTAGTCATGTAATGAAACAAATTTAAAATAACATTTATATAAAGACTGCTTGTGGTATTACCTTTTATTTTATTTTTGGTTATATTGAGAGTCTGCAACTCCTGACCAAACCCGCCCACCTTGATGTTAATTGCATGATCATCATGGTTGGTTACTTACTTGGTTATGTAAGGTTTGTCAAAGTAGGCAGCGGTCTTCTACACATGGACACCAGCACCACGCTACCGCACAGATCAAGGAATTTGGACGGGTCATGACTCACGGTTAGTTGACTGCAAGCAGTTTGCTTCTTCCCTCACTTTCCAGCTACTAAACGTGGCGCTGCTCGGGTCAAGGAGGAGTGAAGACCAGTATTCATCTGTCCTACTCCTCCATCCCCTCCACAAAATGGGTGGCGGACACTGCAAGGGCCAGTCACGGACACCAGTGTCTGTGTACGGACACCTTGCCTATCCCTGGACTATACAGCTGGCCCGATGCGCTGAGTAAATATAACAGACCCGCTGAGCAGAGAGCGGGTCTGTGAAACAGCGTTTTTTTTTTTTTTTAATTAATAGGGGAAATTATGTTTTATAAATGTTTGGCTAATATAATGTTATATAATTCTGCACTATGTGCAGAATTATATAACATTATTTTTAAGGTTTACTGTCCCTTTAATCCCTCTACTCATTTTCTATAGCATGAAGATAGATTATTCAAGGAATATCAGGAATACACTGTGTTTTTTATTGTGCTTGTGTTTATATAAAAAAATTGATAACAGTGAGTCGAGGATGCCCTTGTTCTCATCTTTTGTAATCTAGTTGACAACTATAAGACTTGGGAACCACTACGGCCTATGAAAAAGCAGCAAAGCTTCCACTTCAGTAGAAAAAAGGACTTACTTTCACTTATATATCCTTTTCTTAAGTATTACGTGCTCTTGCAAGCGTTGCACCTTTCTGAATTTATGAACTAGCTTAGCATATATTGGGCTAGATTATAAGTGGAGCGCAATTTACGGGCGCACAATAAATAACCAGCCATTAAAAGTGGCCAATTATTGCTACTGCAAGCTTGCGGTAGCAATTAGTGCTCCGAAAATTAACCAGAGATCAGATCTTTGCTTAATTTTCCAAAAGTGCCCCAATTGCCCCCAAAATACAGTGTAGTGTACTTTATTAAAATAAAAAAGTAGCATTTTTATTTTTAAAAATAATAATTGCATGAAGCAGTTTTTAGGGCTTAAAGTGAGCGTGTCTGGGGTGTTAGAAAAAAACAACAACACTGAAAAGTGCCTTTACATTGCGGTTTATGGAGAACTGTGTGTTCTCTATAAATATATATATATATATATATATATATATATATATATATATATATATATATATATATATACGTATATGTGTATATACACATATTAAAACATAAATATAAATATATATATATATATATATATCACAAGGAAGAGTACACACTCACTGGGCTTATACCAAGTGTATACTTTATTTATACGTGACGTTTCAGGATCAGAACACTCCCCTTCCTCAGACAACAGAAACAGCAACCAAATTTATAAAGTATAAAGGACCCCACCCCCAGGAAATGACACCATCAATGTTGCTATAGTGACAACAAACCAGTGAAAAATGCATAATACATTGACAATCAAATACAAATTAAATCATGATCTAATAAGTCAAATGACTAGCGTGCATATCATAAGTGAATAACTTGTTATATCATGATTGTAAATAAAACAGAATACGAATGGAACGCTATAGTACATCCAAGATACTAGATGTAACTGTCTGGATACTCGTTTGCCTTAGCCAGGTGTCAGGTATAGTGTTTCAAATTAATACTTCCGTTTTCAACGTCAACATTGCAACAACGCACCTTATGTATCCATGAAGGTAATACGGTTAATAAAGCTCACAATCTTTCTCAATGTACAATATTTAAATACAGATAGCACAGCATTCTCAGAAGTTGATGCCTCTAGGATTCTGTATGAAACAGAAGATAACTTATACAGACAAGGAACCAGTTTCCAATATGCTCCATACCATCTTGAAACTAAAAAAGAAGGAATGTGATTTGGAATTACACGCCACATATGTAAGTATTATCGGGAGAATATGATCCCACAGGGATTTCACATTAAGAATGTCCCCACGATGGGAAGAACCAACCAGACTTTATGCATAATTTGGTGTCAGATTCTCAATAAATGTACCATGGATCTGATACTCCTGGTGATAGAGGAGGTCAGACATCTATTATCTAAAATGAAAGAAGATATATACAAAAGAAGATATATACAAACATTCAACACATTGAAGGAAGACAGTTTACGTATGGACAAAACAGAGGATTGGATTGCTAAACTCAAAACACAAGTAGACATATATAAAAATTAACTGCTTAACTTTAAAAATCGTGAATTCCAAAGAGTTACTGAGGATTATCAGGATAAAAGTGTATATGAATGGGTGAGAGAAGTATATAAAGCCAGACCTTAGAGACCATGGCGTAGGAGGTACCATACTAGGAGAAACCTCACAACAGTGGACAGCAGCTCTGGGTCTGACAGCGATAACTCGACCTCCACCACACTTATAAAGGTGACTGGCCAACAGTCACAGCAGGTTTTTCAGGGGGTCACTACAAGAGCTGGTGCAAAAAGAAGAAATCAATGCCACACCCACGGAAGGGTGGATTCAAACAAAAGGCCAGCCTTTTTCTGGAGATAACCAAGGACTGTAATATTGTTCTTAACATCAGCAAATTTGAGCTTACTCCATCTGAGCTTACAGTCCTCAATAAAGGACTTACTTTGTCCCTACCATTCACTCTTTGGATTTTGAGCTACACATTGATATATTGAAATTTAAACAGATCTTTAAACTGAGGGAGAATTTCCATAACAAGGATTTGTGGATAACACATCCTTGATTTAAAAAGAGGAGCACATTCGAACTTATAAATACTCACCCTAGTATTCGCACATTCACTAGAATGCTGAACATGGAAACAAAACAGAGTAAAATTAGAACAAGGCGACACACCTTAACTAGGGATGAAAGAATAGCAATACAAACACTCAAGAATGACAACAGCATTGAGATTCAACCAACAGATAAAGGATCATTGGTCCTTATGGACTATGAGACTTATAGAGGAGAGATCCATAAACATCTTAGCGACCCTGCCACATACACAGTGCTTCAAAATAATCCAGTAAACACCTTTAAAAGACAAATCAACATTATCCTTTTAAGAGGTCATACAGCGGGTTATTTAACCAAAGATACCCTTGAGTATCTGACTGTTATACATCCCATTTGTCCTATACTCTATACACTCCCTAAAGTACACAAAGATTTGATGAACCCACCCAGACGGCCCATAGTGTCAGCCAGGGGCTCTTTGCTTCAACCCATCTCCACATATTTGGATGCCATTTTACAACCTATAGTGACCAATATGAAGTCATACTTCAGAGATTCCACACAAATGATTAAAGCATTCCTTGAATATGGCAACATAGGTGAAGAGATATTAGCGACCCTTGATGTGACGAGTCTCTACACTATCATCCCATATCAGGAATTTTGGTCCCCCTGTGAAGTTAATTTTGGAACTTTTAGAACTTTGCCTAATGCTGAATTGCTTTTGTTTTGAGGATAATTTCTACAAATCTCTGGAACAGCCATGGGCACCATGCTAATATCTTCATGGAACAGGATGAAATGATCTTATGCGAGCATCTGAACATATGTTTTTTAGAAACGCTATATAGAGGATTTATTCATCATTTGGAGAGGCACTCAGGACACACTTACAGAGTGGATAGATGGACTAAATAAACTGAGACATCAAGTCAAATTTAAGACAATAGCCAGTGATCAACAAGTAGATTTTCTAGATCTGAGGATCTTTAAGGAAGATGGGAGATTGAAGACAACTCTTTTCAGAAAAGAAACAGGAACTCTATTGTGTCAGTGAAAAGCTGCCATCCAAGGAGTATGATTAAAGCTGTCCCAAAAAGGACAGATGCTCCGTGTAATCAGAAATAATACTGATCCCATACATAAAGAACAGCAACTTGATGATTTGGAAATCTGATTCCTACAAAGAGGATATGATTATAAATCTATTAAGGAGTTGCGTTCTAGTCTTTGCAATGTGAACCAGGTGATCTGCTGAAGGACACCTCTAAGGAGGAAATTAACACAAGACTCACCTTCCTTACAACTTATGCAATGGAAACTGGTGCAGTATCAATATGTATACATAAACATTGGGAAATCGTATCTAAAGATTTTTCCCTACCATTATCTTTCCAGCAAGTACCCAGAACAGCTTATAAAAGGGCTAATAAACTGAGAGATCTACTGGTAGACACAGATCCAGCACAAAGTTCTAAAGGCCCAATATGGCTAAAAAGCAACAAAATGGGATCGTACAGGTGTGTATCCTGCACAACCTGCAACTCAATGATTCCTGGTGGTACATTTACCATCCCCATACAAATTAAAAAATTCCAAATTAGACATTACCTTATGTGCACCACTAAGTATGTTGTGTACTTGCTAAACTGTCCATGTGGGATGTATTACGTAGGAAAAACAGAAAATAACGCCAGAATAAGATTAGCAAACCATCGTTCATCAATCAAGACAGCATTAAGGACCAGCAAGAGTGACATTCCAGTGACTCGCCATTTCCTTAAATAGAAACACACAGTCACTGCTGACCTTAGGTTCATGTTGATTGATCACATCCCACCTCTGAAAAGAGGAGGTGAAAGGGGTAAATTTGTTACTTTGATGCGAAGCCAGATGGATATACCATTTAAACACAGTTCACCCCAATGGACTGAATGCCAATATGGACTGGCACTGCTTCTTGTGATGGTAATCTTTGCCCAACTATGATTGGAAGAAAGGTATGAGAGTACACAATCCATCATTTTGTTAAGGGGGCCACAATGCTTTAGATGTCTACTTAAGAGAACATGATCCATCAATATTGTAAGAAATGATAACACATGGAAAGATAGGTGATATCAGCATTACCTCTTATATATCCTTTAATCGTCTATAGAATGTCTATAGAAAAAAAATGATATATTATAAATAATGTTATTGTGTTGTCAATTACAGATGTATATAGATTTAGATTCATGGCAATATACTGTACTTATGATTGTGCACATTTTTCGTTTGACTTTCGATAAATGCCAACAGCATACGCTGTCTGGATTTATCATTGCACAAGCATTTCTTGTGCAATGCCGCCCCCTACAGATTTGCGGCCACTAGCAGGGGGTGTTCTGAATTTAGAAATACCCAATGTTTACATGTTCTTTGCTTTTTTTGCAAGTTATAGGGCATTAAATACAAGTAGCACTTTGCTATTTCCAAACCATTTATTTTTCGAAATTAGCAATAGTTACATTGGAACACTGATATCTGTCAGGAATCCCTGAATATCCCTTTACATGTATATATTTTTTTTAGTAGACAACCCAAAGTATTGATCTAGGCCCAATTTTGGTATATTTCATGCCACCATTTTACCGCGAAATGCGATCAAATAAAAGAAATCGTTCACTTTTTCACAAACCTTTTCACAAACTTTAGGTTTCTCACTGAAATTATTTACAAACAGCTTGTACAATTATTTCACAAATGGTTGTAAATGATTTTCTGGGATCCTCTTTGTTCAGAAATAACAGGCATATATGGCTTTGGCATTGCTTTTTGGTAATTAGAAGGCCGCTTAATGCCGCTGAGCACCACACTTGTATTATGCCCAGCAGTTAAGGGGTTAATTAGGTAGCTTGTAGGGTTAATCTTAGCTGTAGTGTAGTAGACAACCCAAAGTATTGATCTAGGCCCATTTTGGTATATTTCATGCCACCATTTCACCGCCAAATGCGATCAAATAAAAAAAATTGTTAACTTTTTCACAATTTCAGGTTTCTCACTGAAATTATTTACAAACAGTTAGTGCAATCATGGCTTTGGCATTGCTTTTTGGTAATTAGAAAGCCTGCTAAATGCTGCTGTGCACCACACTTGTATTATGCCCAACAGTTAAGGGGTTAATTAGGTAGCTTGCAGGGTTAATTTTAGCTTTAGTGTAGAGATCAGCCTCCCACCTGACACATCTTACCCCCTGATCCCTCCCTGACCCCCCTCAAACAGCTCTCTTCCCTCCCCCACGCCACACTTATCACCGCCCTCTTAAGTACTGGCAGAAAGTCTGCCAGTACTAAAATAAAAGGCATTTATTATTATTATTTTTTTTAATATTTAGTCTGCAGTGATGGATCCCTCCTTAGCCCCCCATACATCTCTCTAACCCTCTCCCTCTACCTATTTGTCACCATCTTGGGTACTGGCAGCTGTCTGCAGTACCCAGTTTGCCAAGAAAATTTTGTTTTATTTATTTTTTATGTATAATAAACCATTTTCTGTAGTGTAGCTGCCCCCCCATACCCTCCCCCCTCCCAGATCCCTTGCCCAACATTTATTCCCCCCTCTCTCTCCCTGCTTCCCATACATTTGTAATATACATTTGTAAATGTGGCACACGCACACACGCCCCCCCCCCCAACCCCATCCGCCCGGCTGCACTCCTCTGGCATCGCGCACAATAGTCAGTAACCAGATCCGGATAAGGAACCAACGATGGGCCGCCCACCCACGTCCCTGCTACAGTTACCACCCACCTATGACCGATGCAGAGAGGGCCACAGCATGGCCCTCTCTACATCGGTGGGTAAAAAAGGGTATTGCAGTGATGCCTTAATATCGAGGCATCACTGCAATACCTTGAAAGCGCATGGAAGCGATCACCATTGCTTCCAGAGCTTGAAATCCCAGAGGACGTGTCAGGCATGTCCTTGGTCACTAACTGTATTTTTTTGTAGGACGTGCCTGACACGTCCTTGGTCGTTAAGGGGTTAAAGAAATACATGGCTATACTGTATATTATACGAGGCACAGTTTTCTTGTGTACACAGTAGTGCTTATGTCAATGAGTCTATGCCAATTTATAAGAAAGGACTTGCCAAACTAAGACCTAATGTTTATAATTGCTCGAGCCTAGGAAATCAGAACTGAACTGGCTTTCTGAAGAAGAGATATTAGTGTAATGCTGTAACAAGGAAATAAAAATAAGCAGTGAGTTTATGGTTACGGAATCTGAAGTCATTATATCCAAAAAAGCAGACCGAGTAATGCTTAAAGGGACATGAAACCCCAATTTTTTCAATCATGATTCAAATAGATCATGCAATTTTTAACAACTTTCCTATTGACTTCTATCAACTAATTTGTTTTGTTCTATTGGTATCCTTTGTTGAAAAGAATACCTAGGTAGGCTCAGAAGCTGCTGATTGGTGGCTGCACCTATAAGCCTCTTCATATTGGCTAAACCCAAAGCATTCTAGAAGGCAATTAATAATCCTAAAAGATTTGAACAAGTACAGGCCAATGATATACACAGGAAGAAGTAGAACACACCTCAATATTGCCATGCTAAACACAATATGCAGACATAGAACATTGCCAAGGGGTAGGCATGTGCACTTTTAACTTGTAATACAAATGCTACCTGACACGCGCAAGAAGCTTACTTCGTGCGGGAGCAATAAATAGCAAACCATTATTCTGGCCCTTAGCTGTGAATCAGACTTAGTCATCTTTCTTTACTTTACTTTCTGTAGATAGCTATGAAGAAATACATATGCTAGTCAATTGCATGAAATCATCTACCTTGGTTGTTTTTTGTAATTCATTTATTTTTGCAGCTGGATTTCTTTAAGTAAAAGTGCACACTAAGATCTGGATTTGGACAGATCTTAGTGTGTTGCACATTCACAAGTAGTAATCCGGCTCTGAAAAGAGCTGAATGCCGCGAGCTGTCGCCGCCTTCTGCGCTCGGATTATCACAAATTATCAGAATCCAAATACCTACCAAGAAGTAAAATATAAGATAAATAATTGCTCTAAATGAAATGAATCAGCTGATCATGAAAATCTCTGAAATTAAAAACAGGGTTCTATATATCATCATTCTATAACCATGAACAGTCTGCACTTAATTCACACAGATAAAGCTAATTCTGTCAAATATGAGACCTATGTCTACTATGTGTTTATTTTATCATATAAAAGCGCATTAGAATTTACCCTAAAAATATGGTACAAATATAAGATGTAGCTTGCAAAATATATTTAAAAATATCAAAAAGTTTACAGGGAATCCTTTATCTATGACACAGGGATTTAGTTGAAACTATGCCCATCTTCTGGGTATTAATAACTGGAGAAGTTAGATTCACCTATGTCATGATGTTCGTTTAAGATGTTTTTGGTTCTGTTTCCAGAGTTGATTTACATATAGATATAGTTACATACACTGATTGGTCTTGGATGGTGTTTATCCCCATCAGACTAAATTTAAGAACATGAAGAACATACAAGAATTAAATAACAAAAAGCAACCAAGGTAGATGATTCCATGCAATTCTTCATAGCCATCTACAGAAAGTAAAATAAAAAAAGATGACAAAGGGGTCAATTTATCAAGCTCCGCGCATAGCTTGATGCCCCGGAAACGGAAGTTATGAAGCAGCGGTCTAAAGCGGATCATGTCTGTCCGACATTTAATAAATCTACCCCATTGAGTGAGCCAATGAAAAGAGCAGATACCAATCAGCAGTGTATTCCTGCCTAGATATGCTTTTCAATAAAGGATACCAACAGAATGAAGAAAATTGGAATGTTGTTTAAAATTGCTCTGTCTGAATCATAAAAATTTAATTTTGACTTTACTGTCTCTTTAAGTTTTAACTATCAATCATAGATGCACATTATGTGATTGTGCTTCTTAGCTGACAGGATTGAGATGTTTTATATAATTGTATAATATTAGTGTAGTGTTTGGAGTACTACAGATAAAGAACAAATAAATCAAGGGCAACTCTTAAGCTACAAAATTATATCAAACGTGTTCTGAACATAAAATATTGGAAATCACTGCATTATATTAAACCCATAAGTCCAAGTTATAAATATTGTAGCTTATTACTATGTTAGCATGATTCTCTATCCAGTGTTATTTATTAATATGAATAAATATGTTGTTTTTTTATTAATATTACACACTCCTTTTCATTATTTTAACTGAGTAAATGCAAGTATAAATTAAATGGACCGTTAACCATACATTTTTCTTAATTTTGTCTGCTGGAGTATATTAAAGGGATAGTAAACCCAAAATTCAGATTCAGAGAGAACATACAATTTTCAACTTTCCATTTTAATTCTATTATCAATTTTCAACTTTCCAATTTAATTCTATTATCAAATTGTCTTCATTTTCTTGTTAACCATTGCTGAAAGGACAGCACGGTACTACTGACAGGAAGCTGAAAATATCTATTTAGCCAATCACAAGAGACAAAATTAGCAGCAGCTCCCACTAGAGTATAATATGTGCGTATTCATTTTTTAACAAGGGATACTAAGAGAATGATGCACATTTGAAAATAGAAGTGAATTTAAAAGTGTATTTAAATGACATGCTCTATCTGAATCATGCAAGTTTCATTTTGACTTTCCTATCCCTTTAAACATTTTTTTTTTAAACAAATAACTCCTTTTACTTTATTTTGGCATTTGAAATAGCTAATATTGTCTTTGGTATCCCTACCTATTCTAAAAGTTTGTATACTTAAAGGGACATGAAAAATAAACAAATGATTTCATGATTCAGATAGAGAATACAATTTTAAACAACTTTCCAATTTACTTCTATTTTCTAATTTGCTTTATTTTCTTAGTATCATTTGTTGAAGGAGCAGCAATGCATAACTGGGAGCTAACTGAAAGTCAATAACAAGAGGCTTGCATGTGCAGCCACCAATCAGCAGCTTCTAAGTCTACCTACCCATTTCAACAAACAGATACAAATAGCAGAAAAAAATCGATAATAGTAATAAATTGAAAAGTTATTTAAAATTACATGCTCTATCGGAACCATGAAAGAAAAAATGTAGGTTATATGTCCTTTTAAGTAGAGGTTAAAAAAAACCTGTGTAAACATAGCCAGCAGAAGAAATGACACTCCCAGTAGGAGGTTAAAGAGATAAGCAATAACATGTTAATTTTCAATTGTTCTAAGGGTATCTGATTTTCCTGCAAGCTCAACACATTTTGATGGGTTGTGGTTTCAAAGAACAAAACCAGCTATTTCAAATACAAAAATAAGCTACAAGGGCCAAATTTACATTCATTTTATATTTTGCGGCTGGTATAACAAGTCATTGGAAACACATTGAGGTAAAGACAATTTTACTATACACTGTCCCTTTAATTGAGTAAAATGAAAGACCAAACAGAATCTACATTCCTTCAAATATTAAACATTTTGAGAATTAATATCTTGAATGTTATGTCTATATTTAACAAGATCTCATAACCTCTGTGGTTCTGTATTATGCATTATCAAGGTTCATTAACTTTCAAATGTTTGAATTCATGAGCTCCAGAGGCCTTGTCTAAGTAAAGCAGAGCATCAATTGAAAGCATTACATTTCTTCTATGTCTGAACATATTGTTCTGTTAATTGTTAAAATCCAATATCTTCCCTAAGCCAAGAAATTTATTAAATATATTAAATTCATATTATTCAAGTAAGGGAATACGCACACCTATGCACACGCTCTCACATCACATTTACATATCAAAACACCATAAAAAATACTATAATAATAATGTTTAAAGTATCAGTACAAAAAAAGCTGGGGAATATTTTAGTTTAATTAATCAGTCATAATGAAGATGCTCTAAATCTTACTTTTAAATATATATATACAATTTAAATACCCCACGCTCCTCCGCTCACATCAAAAGTCAATTTTTCTGTGAGCTAACGGTTTGAATTGTTGTCCAATCAGCGCTCTCCCCATATGGCACTTTTGTTGTAGCTAGAGTGCTGATTGGAGATCAATTCAAACTGTTAGTTTACAAAAAAAAATGTACTTTTGAAGTGGGCGTTTAATTTCATATCTACATTAAAAAGTAAGTTATAGAGACACTTCATTACAGCATATAATTAAAACTCCATCTAAAATATCACTCTAGTCCAAATCTGATTTTAAAAAGGGGAGAGTTTACCATCATTTTAAAAAAAGTTTTTACATTCTTAAAGGGATACTAAATCCAATTTTTTTTTTTCAGGATTCAGCTAGAACATGCAGTCTACAGAGGTTTAGATACAACGTAATCACAGAGGTAAAAAGTATATTAATATAACTGTGTTGGTTATACAAAACTAGGTAATGGGTAATAAAGGGATTATCTGTCTTTTTAAACAATAGAAAATTCTGGTGTAGGGGGGGATGTACAGGTAGCAGCCATGTTGAGTCGCACTATTTGAAGCTCTGGCTAAAGTTTTGATACTCCCCCGAATATCTCTTTACAAATGCAACATCCAACAAGTTAGTCAACTAATATTGCTAATTTAAAGATTACTAATTCATCGGATCCAAAAAAAGTGACAACTTCTGCAACAAATTTCTGGTGGCGGCCTTCTAACAAATTTAATAACACCTTAAAAATGTAGAAAACCTAGCGCTATGGCTAATGAACCTGTGGCTCTGGACAATTGGCACCTAGCTGCCAAAAACAGGTATTTAAGTATATTGAAAAAAGAAAGAATGGGACAGGCGCAGCCTGACTCAAGTGAAGCACAATTTATTCAGTGGTAAGTGCGCTATACAGATGGCTACTTACAAAATTAAAAACAAATTAGGCATATCATGGATTCCACACAGGTGATGCTGCAAGAGTCCACAGAAAAGTCTTTGTACATGAAGGAAATGTCTCTACGCGTTTCGTCTGGGTTTGCCCAGACTTTGTATGCTGGGATATGTTCAGAGCGCCTACCTAGATGGAGGCTAAGGTTAAAAGGATATTAAACACTGTTAAGAACACCTTATAACACAATTTTAATATAAGTAAAACAAAACATCAATGTCATAAAAATCAATCTGTTATGATAAACATGTATCCATGCACCTTAACAACACATAATAAAAATAATTACTTAAAATAATATCTTAAGAACAATAGAAAAGCAATCTAGACAATTTTAAGTAGGACAATCTAATCCTTGCGGCCAATTGGTCTATGAGCTTGTGTATTTGAGTGATATCCTGGATAGTCCCACAGAGGGGGGCCTCCTAATGTCCAGTGGGATGGTGAAGTTCACTTATAATGTTTGAAATTGCAACTTGCCTAATGTTCCAGGAGTGTAAATGTACATGCAAAATATAAGTTACTGTATATCACAATGTTGAGAGGGACTTTAAATGACACTAAAATTGATACATTGCAATAGGTTTAAATCCAAAAATGAGGGGATGAATTAAGAGATGATAAATAAATGAAAAATGAAAAATAGTGGTGAAAAAAGTGCATTTTAAAAACAAAAACAATATCTGCAGCTGACAAGTGGTGTATGTGGCCTATTGAAACAAAAATATGAAATTAGTGTAAAATTGGTTGTGGTTAATATAAAAATAAAAATTTAAAAATTTTAAATTAGAACAAAAACAAGAACAAAAATATAAAAATGATTATTAAATAAATTTACAGGATGGTAAAATGTTGAAAAAATAGTTTGAACACCAAATTAGTGCTAATCCTGGTGATGAGGGTATCCCTTTCTAGTGGTGAGAATCCGTCAGTGTCATCCTTTTGTGAAAAATAATTATGATAGTGTAGATTGTTTTCCAACTTTGAGTACATTAGAATAAGGCTTACCAGTTAGAAGTCAGTCAACGCTCTAGGCCTTTATCAAGACTAAAAATCCGGGTAAAGCAGCTAACATCTGCTGTAACTTGTGTTACCACTAAATGCTTCTTTATGTTCCACTTGGGCATCTATCCCTAGAATGGTTACTTTAATGCAGAGATGATAAAATGGAGGCTGTTTACGCTTGGAAGCAGAATATTCAGCTGCTATTAACTTACCACTTTCAAGATCTCAAGGATGGTTTCAGATCTTTACTGAGCTTGCTGCATTCCCGAGGTTGGGCAAACTACAGACACCGGCCGTTTGTCATCTAAGGACATAGCAGTGGATCCGGTAGTTGAGGAACCCTTAAGATCTGATATATCTCCCATACAAGCAGACCATCACCTACAGCATTGTGTAACACTTGGCATGCTCCCTCTCACGTAGCCTGGTATCAAGAGACAGCTGCAAATTCGTCTGCTCCTGAGTATGGAGTTTTAAGGTGTCTACACATCTTAGCCCTCAGGTTGTGAACTTTTCCTACGTAGTGGGAGCCGCTAACCTTGTGGAGAAAATACTGCTTCATTTGGATCCGGAATACAATGTCACCAGATGCAGACCCATACAACCTACAGCTATGTTGTTCTGTGTAAATGATATGTTGGACTCTACTGGAACTCAGTATCTCAAGTATGAAAGATATTTACTGAACATTACATTGAGCATGAACTACTATGAAGTGGGATAAGTACAAGACATATTTTGCATAGCCAACTCTAATTAATGACTTGGCTCATATTTTCTTTTTTTCTCCCTATCCTTTCCACTATTTAAGATGTCCTCATATACTCCAGTGTAATTTTTACTGCGCCAAGTTGTGGATATGTACTAATAGCATGGATTCATACAGAGTAAAAGACAAGTTGCCTATACCACATCACTTCTAACACAATTATATTTGCAGCAAATACATTATCTTGGACATGTCAGGATTCTGCAGAGAATCTGGCCTGCTGATCATAAATTGATAGACATACAGACACCAAGATACATAAACAGACAGCACATACTATTGGTGTATAAAATAAACTAATTGTGCTTATCCTACTACAAGATTAATTGCAATGACTATTTTACTTTGTTTGTACACATGTATTTCCCTTGCAAACCTCATCCCAGCTATCTCTGGAATATCTAAAAGGAATTCCAGTCAGTGAGAAAGCAGGAAGCTGGAAGGACAAAATTCTTCCCTGCTTGATGAACACATTTGTTCTGTAAACACAGAACTTTATTTAAAACAACTTTAAAATAACTAAACTAGACACACATGAATGCCTGATAAATGTCAAGATCCAGGGTGTCCATACTTTGTTTTTAACTCTAATAGTGCATAGCCAGCTTAGCTTCAGTTCCTCACACCCTCCTTCCTCCCCTCTCCTTCCTTTCCAGGGCGGCGGGCTTAGACCTCTGTGTCTGACAGCAACTCCAAACTCCTCCTCTGTCACAGAGTCTCAACCACTTAAGGTGCAATAGTCATATTTCTGCAGAGGGGAGCTAAATAAACCCAGAGCAAGCCACACAGAAATGTAAGCACCATGTGTTTCACACAGTGAAGGGTGATCATACAGCAGGACCACTGACAGGCTTGCATTTAGTGTATTTTAGGAAGTGTTGATGCCCATTACTAGAGAATCTCACTATCCCTCTAACCAGACTGCGCTCCAGCTCCTCCCAGCAGCAGCAGTGTTTACTGAAGCTTTTCTGTTCTCTGTCCAGGGGGAACGTAGTTCCTCTTGCAAAAATAGTGCAGGAACTCTGTTCCCATGCGTTCACGCTGGACTTGACCTCTGTCACTAGTATTATAATCAATCATCTATGTGTTCTTGGGGTTTTCTGTTTCCCTGTCAGCGGCCGAGTTTGGGGTATAGATCTTACCATTTCATCATATTTTGCTCAGACATCTAGTTTTTTCAGTGGTGCTTTTTCCTTTAACTTATATTTGTAGAGTCACCTACTGTATATGCTTGCTGGTCATTTAGGACTTCTGTTTAGTCTGCTCCTCCCTGAGCGACCTGCTAGCGTTTATATTATGCTTTCCTACATAACCCTGAGCCTACAGATATTATATTTTAGCATGCAAACCATATCACTGCAATAAAAAGATGGGTGTGGTACTCTATGCTATATACTTACCTATTTTATTACAAACTAAGCAAAACCCGTGCTTTTGTTATACTACTTTAATGTAGGCACTTTCCTACGAATATAACTTAATTTCTCCTATACTTTACAATAAGTCCCATTTGATCATGCTCATTGTTCTTACAGTAATGTGCATTAGTGACCCAGTTTTTTCCTAGTCAGTATGGTAATATTATTAGCCATCAAATTCTCATGCAAATATGCAACACGTTTTCTCTTATCTACTGTAACATAGACTACTACATGACTATACCTACATTCTACTTAAATCTTCTGCTACAACTTTTCTAAAGTCCAAGTTTAAAACTTAGCTGAGGGTCCAAAAATGGCCCTATATTCTCAAGTGTCCTCCGGTAATTGTCTTTTACAATACAACTGAAAGTCTAAGAGTGGCTTTAGCTTAGTAAAGGAGGTGCTTCATTTTTGTAACATATCAAAATAGGATTCCATGCTTGAGGTCATAAATAGCTGTGTGACTATATTATCTATTTATGTTCTAGACATAGTTTTAAATGTTATATATTTAACAATACACATGGGATTTGTTTTTTCTCTTTTATTTATGTAACACAAATGTTTATAGAAACTGACTACTTTTCTTTCAGACATTGCTCTGTGTTGTTGTACTTCCTAAGAGCTGTGATATTTCTGTGCCTTGATCTTGACTATTTGTTATGTCATTGATTAAGCTTCAATAAAAATTTTAAAAAAAATCTGGTGTAGACTGTCCCTTTAACTTGGTTCCCTACTCAACAAAGGATACCAATAGAACAAAGCAAATTTGATAATAGAAGTAATTTGGACATTTGTTTAAAATTGCATGCTCTATGTGAATCATTGACGTTTAACTTTTTACTTTACGTCCCTTTTAATGGCAAAAGTTATTTACTCTCCTGAGAGATGTCCAAGTTACATGTTATACTTAGCACAACTGACTTTAATGTTTAGCATTTTGATTGGTACAAGACCATTATCCATTATCAAATCAGAAGAGAAATATCAATAACTTGATTGACGTATGTTTAGATACATTTGTTAGACATGTTATTAATGCTTCTGAGGAATGACCATGTAAAAATGTCATATTGTTCTAAATTGATTAATTATGCAAATATTTGTAATTTTGATCTCAGCAGATGAATGGGCCTATGATCAAATGAAGGGAGAGATATTAATATTATAAAATATGTCCTTACATTTGTGATTCATGTTATTTACCCATCTGTGGGAAGATATTATTTGAATTTATAGAATCTGGGACACGTGCAGTTCTATTGGTGAGATGGATGAAAAACCCCTCTAATCTTTCTGGTTTTAACCCCACTGTGTTCAAGATGAAGGACGAAAAATACCCACTAGTATCTTTGCACATAGTCACACCCACTTAATGCCTAGCCATACCCTATAACTACTGAGTAATGCCTCAATCTCCACTCCTGAAAAAATACCCATGATCCTCCCCACCTACACTGATTTGAACCACATGTATTCCTGATGCCACTAGTTGATCAACATGATGTTAATATCAGTTTTAAAATGCTCTCTTGATGTGGAGTTATCCTTTTTAAAAATGTATTGTGATCCTTAGAAATCAGATTTTATTATATGCAATAGTAAAATTGACCCTTGTTACAAGAAGTTCCCTGACACAAAGATATAAGTAAATACTTTTATTATATTTCTTTCTTGAATCACAAATAACAGGTTAAAGTAAATAGCAGATGCTAAGAGATCTAGAGATGGTAAAGTGATGTCTAATGGAAAATTCTACAAGTTTTGGAATATTCTTTTACATTCTACAATGAAAATTAGTTTTATTAATAGGGCTGATTATTTAACTGAGGGATTGAAGTAATTAAACAAATATAAAACCATTTAATCACTAGGTTGGAATTTATTTCTCCTATAGAACCACACTTACATAGAACAACAAATATACTTTTGAATTATGATCACATTATTTTTCAAATACATAGGATCAAGAAAATGTTTTAAATTATTATGCAAGTATCTGGAAAATCTACTGAACCAGTGCTTGATGATCTTGTTACCCAACTGCTTCAACTCATTTGCTTGATAGAATGGAATAGGGGCTGATACATCTTAATTTACACACAAACCCCCTCCTCTTTTTAGAATGTCTCTTAGTACCAGACTGTGTTTATAACATAAGTAAAAAAAATTGTGTTTTGTTAAACACACGTATTTTACACAGTGAACTTATATTCTCTGTAAAATGTAAAAGAATATTCTGTAACTTTGTAGTAATTGCTGTATATGTACACCTATAAAAGCCTGTACAGAAGTCCGTTCCATCAGACATCACTTTAGCGTCTCTAGATTTGGTACGGCCTACAGTATTTTAAATCTGCTGTTTACTATAACCAGTTATTCGCCATTCAAGGAAGAAATATAATAAAAGTATTTACTTATATCTTTGTGTCTGAGAACTTCTTGTAACAAGGGGCAATTTTACTATTGCATATAATAAAATCTGTTTCTTTCATGTAATTAGCAAGAGTCCATGAGCTAGTGACGTATGGGATATACATTCCTACCAGGAGGGGCAAAGTTTCCCAAACCTTAAAATGCCTATAAATACACCCCTCACCACACCCACAATTCAGTTTTACAAACTTTGCCTCCCATGGAGGTGGTGAAGTAAGTTTGTGCTAGATTCTACGTTGATATGCGCTTCGAAGCAGGCTGGAGCCCGATTTTCCTCTCAGAGTGCAGTGAATGTCAGAGGGATGTGAAGAGAGTATTGCCTATTTGAATTCAATGGTCTCCTTTTACGGGATCTATTTCATAGGTTCTCTGTTATCGGTCGTAGAGATTCATCTCTTACCTCCCTTTTCAGATCGACGATATACTCTTATATACCATTACCTCTACTGATTCTCGTTTCAGTACTGGTTTGGCTATCTACTATATGTAGATGAGTGTCTTAGGGTAAGTAAGTCTTATTTTATTATGACAATCTAAGCTATGGTTGGGCACTTTCTATGTAAAGTTCTAAATATATGTCTTTAAACTTATATTTGCCATGATTCAGGATAATCAGTATTCCTTTAAAATTCAGACTGTCAGTTTCATTATTTGGGATAATGCATTTTAATTCAATTTATTTTTCTTTACCTTGAAAATTTTCAATTGATCATTTTTCCCTGTGTGCTGTTAGGCTCGCGGGGGCAGAAAATGTTTCTTTTTATTGCGTCATTCTTGGCGCGGACTTTTTTGGCGCAAAAATTTCGTCATTTCCGGCGCCGTAGTTGACGCCGGAAGTTGTATTCTGTTAATACGTCATTTTTGACGCATGTGTATTCAGACATTTTTTTGCGCCAAAAAATGTGGGCGTCGGTTCTGGCGTCAGAGGATGTGGCGTCATACTTGGCGCCAAATATATGGGCGTTGTATTTAGCGCCAATAATGTGGGCGTCATTTTTGGCGCCAAAAGAAGGTGGGCGTATTTTTTGTTTCACTTTTTTTCCTCACATTATTTAAACCTCACTTTTTTATTGCTTCTGGTTTCTAGAAGCTTATTATTTTGCATTCTTTTCCCATTCCTGAAACTGTCATTTAAGGAATTTGATAATTTTGCTTTAAATATTGTTTTTTTCTATTACATATTGCAAGATTTCACTGTTCCTGTTTCAAAACAATCTAAGAGGATTCCTGTTGACTGAGTTCAGTCCTACCAAAGCTAAGTTCATTTATTTTAAATGTTATGAATGTTTATCTTTAGCTATGGTTTGTAATAGGTTATCATGATAAACTTTTACATGCAGAATCCATTAGTATTTATGCTTTATATATTGCCATTCTTTTTACATCTTATGTACAAGAAATATTTAGAAGATTTATAAGAAATATTTTTCTGATTCTATTTTAAAGGCTTTGTCTGACATCGTGCCTTCTAATAAAATTTTTAGGTCTTTTTCAAACTTCTTTTTTAATTATTGAAGTTTCAAATGACCAACAACATACTGATTTATCCTTCTCTGATGATGTTTTTTCTCATTCAGAATTTTCTTCATCAGATATTGACACTAACAAATCTACTTTTTTATTTTATTTTTTTATTAAAGTACATTTGTTCTTTGTTGAAAAGGTGTTGATTATTTTGGATATTAAGGTAACTAGTTCTTTTTCAAGACTAGCTAACACTATTTCTGCTTATTTATTCTTCTGTGTTTTCAGAGGTTTTTTTCCAATTCCTCCTACTAGGGAATGGAATAGGCTGAGAATTTTCTTTTATTCCTTCTTCAAAGGTTTTAAACTATATTATTTGCCGGCAGTTAAATTCAATTTGGAGGGTTCTCCAATTTATTGGGGCTATCTCTACTCCTACTAATTATGCTATTGTTTCTATAGCAAAATAGTATTTATTTTCCTTTAGATGGTTGTATCTTATTTATGGAAAATTATTTAGTTTCAGGTACTTTTCTTGGACCTGTGATTTATTTGGATGTTGCAATTGCTTCATTTTTTCTGTTTACTTTAAGATCAAGTATCAGATTATGATTTATTTTAGTATTGTTAAAGGGACAAAATTTACTAGACTAGGTGCTGTTGCATTTGTCTTGTTGTTTTGCATTTGTTGATTATGCAGGTCCACTGTGTTGACTGGTCCTTTAACTGGACTATCATGCTAATAATTTCATTTGTGTCTTCATTTTATTGAATATTTTCGCAAATGAGGTTTAATCTATGTCTTTAGCTGTTTTAGCTAGAAGAATTTGGTGATTTCTAAAAATCCATATTTCTTTTGTTCTAAGATAATCTATTATTTGTTTTATAATTGGATTCAATTCTTAACTGTTACTCTGGGCTTCAAGACTGAGTTCTAAGACTAAAACTTTAAGCTTATACTAGTTTGGTTGTTCTTATTAAGGAACGAATTCCTGAATTCTTTCCCAAGTAACATGTTTTTAATTGGAAATTTTTCAGTTTGAAATCAGCTCCCTAAAATTGCGATGTACGTGCCGTATTCCAGCTTGGCTGGCAAGGGGCAGGTTAAGACTTTTTTTACAATTTATTTGGTTCTATTCGGTCCAAATTTCTTTGATTTTTTTCCAGTAAGGCTAACACTTTCTTTAAGTGTGTTTCGGTCCTATATATTTTGGGTACTGTTGAAGCATGGCTGATCACCCGTGGGGTTCAAGCGCTGCTCAGACCTGGAATCTTCTGGGGTATTTCTTCCAGTTCCATTTTTAGGAACTGGGTTTTGGAGTTTTATTCAAACTATTCTGCCTTTTTTTGGTCAGTGATAGCATTATTTGTTTTCATTAGATGCAATAAATGCATATTTTCATTTTTCTGTTTTCATTCAGATTATTTTCTGAGGATGCGGAATCTCATATGATTCACTTTGTTCTTCCAGGACATAGTTAGAGGATCTTTTTTTCAAAAGCTCTTGATTCCTCACACAAGGGTCACCTTTTTTATGTTTTCCAGATAGTTTGTGTCACTGTCTTTGTCTCTATCAGACAAGGGACAATTTTATTGTGTTCCGTCTGTCGGTACCTTTAGTCTCTATTATTTCCTTCAGTTGCTATATATGCATAGAAGTTTTAGGTCTTATGGCCACAGCATTGGATTCAATTCCCTTTGCTCATTTTCAATAGAAAGAACCTTTCCAGTCTTTTATGCTGAATTATGGTGCAGGGATTCTAGGATTTCGCATTTTAAATCTTCGAATCCTAATATTTATCTCTCTTGATTTGGTGGTTAAGATCACCATCATTTAGTTCTACAGGTCTCTTCGTTTCTTTCAACCTGGACCATGATCTCTACAGATGTAAGTCTTTTTGGTTGGGAGGCTGTCTGAGGATCTCTGTCAGCACAAGGGGTTTGGAAATCTCAGGAGGCGAGATTACCATTTGATATTTTAGAACTCTGTGCTTTCTCAGAGTTTTTCAGTTAGTTTCTTTTTGAAGAAGAGACGTTTATTGTTTTTCAGACAATATCACAACTATGGTGTATGTCAATCATCAGGGTAGGACTATCAGTCCTTAGGCTGTGACAGAAGTGTCTCGGATATTAGCTTGGGCTAAATCCAGCTCCTATCTAAATTCTGTGGTTTTTTTTCCCAGGTATAGATATTTGGGAAGCGGATTATCTCTGTTAATCAAGCTTTACTTCCGGGAGAATGGTCTCTCTTACCCAGATATGTTTTTCAATTTTTCAGATGTGAGCATTTCTAGAAATAGATCTGTTGGCATCTCATCTGAATAAAGAACTTCCCAGGGGCCTATTCAGGTCCGGGGATCTTCAGGCGGAAATAGTGTATGCATTGACATTTCTTTGGAATTATTTTTTTGCCTATTTCTTTCCGCCTCTAGTTCTTCTTCCAAAGTGATTTCCAAAATTCTTATGGAGTATTTGTTTGTTATGCTGGTGGCTCCAGCATGGCCTCTCAGGTTTTGGTATGCAGATCTCATTCGGATGGCCAGTTGGCAACCTTAGACACTTCCGTTTAAACCAGACCTTCTTTCTCAAGGCCCATTTTTTCCATCAGGATCTCAAATCATTAAATTTGAAGGGATGGAGATTGAACGCTTGGTTTTTAGTCATAGAGGTTTTTCTGACTCGTTGATTAATACTATGTTTCAGGCTCGTAAATCTGTCTTTAGAATGATTTATTATTGAGTCTGGAAGACCTACTTTTCTTGGCATTCTATTAAAATTCATAGAATTTTATTATTTTTTCAGGTTGGTTTGGATAAGGTTTTGTCTTCAGTTCTTTGTTAGGACAAATCTCTAATCTTTCTGTTCTTTTTTCACAGAAAGATTGCTAATCATCCTGATATTCATTGTTTTGTACAGGCTTTGGTCCGTATCAAGCCTGTCATTAATTCAATCTCTCCTCTTTGGAGTCTCAATTTGGTGCTGAGGACTTTACAGCTCCTCCGTTTGAAACTATGCATTTTCTGAACATTAAATTACTTTCTTGGAAAAAGTATTGTTCCTTTTGGTTATTTCTTCTGCTAGAAGAGTTTTTGAGTTATCTGCTCTTTTTTGTGAATATCTTTTTCTGATTTTTCATCAGGATAAGGCAGTGTTACTTCCTGATATTCATCATTTTGTTCAGGTTTTGATTCGTATCAAACCTGTCATTAAGCCAATTTCTCCTCCTTGGAGTCTTAATTGGGTTCTGAAGGTTTTTCAGGCTCTTCTATTTGAGCATATGCTTGCTCTGGACATTAATTACTTTCATGGAAAGTATTGTACTTTTTGGACATCTCTTCAGCTAGAACAGTTTTTGAATTATCTGTTCTTTCTTGTGAATCTCTTTTTTTCTGATTTTTTTCATCAGGATAATGTGGTTTTTGCTTTCCTCATTTCAATTCTTACCTAAAGTTGTAAATTCTAACAAACATTATGGAGGAATTATTGTTTTCCTAAGACTTCTTTGGTGAGATTCTTACTTTCTTTGGATATGGTAAGAGTTTTTTGAAATTCTATGTTGAAGCTATTCAGATTTCAGATAGACTTCTAGTCTATTTTTTATCTTTTCTGGTTTTAGGAAGGTCAAAAAGCTTCTGCCATTTATTTGGCATTTTGCTTAAACTTTTGATTCATCATGCTTATTTGGAGTCGGGTGGATTCCTGCCTCGGAGGATTACGGCTCATTCTACTAGGTAAGTTTCTACTTCCTGGGCTTTTTAAGAATGAAGCTTCTGTTGATCAGATTTGCAAAGCAATGACTTGGTCTTCTTTGCATACTTTTACTATGTTCTACCATTTTGATGTTTTCTCTTCTTTAGAAGCAGTTTTGGTAGAATGGTACTTCAGGCAGCTGTCTCAGTTTGATTCTTCTGCTTATAATTTCAGTTTTTTTCATTATAAAAATTTAAACTTTTTTGATTTGGGTAGTGGATTAATTTTTCAGCGGAATTGGCTGTCTTTATTTTATCCCTCCCTCTCTAGTGACTCTTGCGTGGAAGTTCCACATCTTGGGTATTTATTATCCCATACGTCACTAGCTCATGGACTCTTGCTAATTACATGAAAGAAAACATAATTTATGTAAGAACTTATCTGATAAATTCATTTCTTTCATATTAGCATGTCCATGAGGCCCACCCTTTTTTGTGGTGGTTATGATTTTTTTGTATAAAGCACAATTATTCCAATTCCTTATTTTTTTGATGCTTTCGCTCCTTTCTTATCACCCCACTTCTTGGCTATTCGTTAAACTGAATTGTGGGTGTGGTGAGGGGTGTATTTATAGGCATTTTAAGGTTTGGGAAACTTTGCCCCTCCTGGTAGGAATGTATATCCCATACGTCACTAGCTCATGGACTCTTGCTAATATGAAAGAAATGAATTTATCAGGTAAGTTCTTACATAAATTATGTTTTTCTAAGGATCACAATACATTTTGAAAATAAGAAAAAAAATATATACATTTCATTAAAATTATGGGGGAGATAAAAAACTGAAATTAAAATCCTCCATGTCTCAAAATTAAATCAATGTAAATATTTGCATAGGAAATTAGTACATCTAGGCAAGTATCCCCGCTTGCTTTTCCCCAGAAATTCTTAATATACAATGTTTCCAATGCACAAGAGAATTGTGGGTAAGATATGCAAATTAGATATGCAAATTCTCAGTTTAAAGCAAAAAAACTGAGAATTTGCATATCAAATTTGCATATCTTACCCACAATTCTCTTGTGCATTGGAAACATTGTATATTAAGAATTTCTGGGGAAAATTGTGGGTAAGATATGCAAATTAGATATGCAAATTCTCAGTTTGAAGCAAAAAAACTGAGAATATATCAAATTTGCATATCTTACCCACAATTCTCTTGTGCATTGGAAACATTGTATATTAAGAATTTCTGGGGAAAAGCAAGCGGGGATACTTGCCTAGATGTACTAATTTCCTATGCAAATATTTACATTGATTTTATATCTATATATATATATATATATACTAATTATCTCTATACACACAAATCTACACCTGTATAAGGCTAATGGTGCAGACCCATAAATTAATTCATGTAAAAAAAAAAAGAGAGCGGAATGACTTAAATATCGTCATGCCAAAGAAAGACAGCACTCTTAAATATAGTCAACCACCTCAGGGAAATATTTATTATCAAAAAAGTTTAATCAAAATATAAAAAAAAAAATCCACATTCTTTTTTTTTTTTTTTTTAAATAGATGTAGTTCCACATCAAGACAGCATTTTAAAACTGATGTTAACATCATGTTGATCAAGTAGTGACATCAGGAATACATTTGGTTCGAGTTAGTGTGGGTGGGGAGGATCAATGGTGTATTTTAGGAGTGGAACTTGAGGCATTACTGGGTGGTTATAGGGTATTGCTAGGCATAATTTGTGTTTGAACATCCAGCAAACAAGTTAGCAAACTCGGCTGACACCAGTATCAATGAGGAGGGAGCAAAGTAAGTTAAAATGTCCGTTTATGAAACATGAAAATTAAGAATATGAAGTGCACAGCAACCAGACCTGCGCAGCTGACGCGTTTCCTGCTTCTTAGGGCACTTCCTCAGAGCTGCAATACAGGTGTATCTCACCTAGCTAAGTACACAGATGGATATCCGGCCCAGCGAATCAAATTCCATTCATTTTCATGTTTCGATAAACAGACATTTTAACTTACTTTGCTCCCCCCTCATTGATACTGGTGTCAGCCGAGTTTGCTAACTTGTTTGCTGGATGTTCTGGATATATATATGGGGTTGTTGGAGAGCCCTGAAGCAACTTGGTGTCTGGGACCGGGACCGCTATCGACTATAACGGTCCAACAGAGTGAATAAGACATCGCCTGGGATCCGTGAGTACTAGGCTGCAATTTGTAGCTGGCAATATTTTGTACTATTACATAGCTACAGAACTCTTCATAGCTGGGGTAATATATTCTATACTGACAGTCTGGGAGCACAGCCTGTATTATACAGCATTGAGAGTATGCATGTTGAAACTCTGTAACATGATGGGGATAAGCATATATTATATGTAACATATTGAGATAGGAACACAGTCTTTGGATACTTAGGCCTAGATTTAGAGTTTGGCGGTAGCCGTGAAAACCAGCGTTAGAGGCTCCTAACGCTGGTTTTAGGCTACCGCCGGTATTTGGAGTCAGTCAAAAAAGGGTCTAACGCTCACTTTTCAGCCGCGACTTTTCCATACCGCAGATCCCCTTACGTCAATTGCGTATCCTATCTTTTCAATGGGATCTTTATAACTCCGGTATTTAGAGTCGTGGCTGAAGTGAGCGTTAGAATTCTAACGACAAAACTCCAGCCGCAGAAAAAAGTCAGTAGTTAAGAGCTTTCTGGGCTAACGCCGGTTCATAAAGCTCTTAACTACTGTGCCCTAAAGTACACTAACACCCATAAACTACCTATGCACCCCTAAACCGAGGCCCCCCCACATCGCCGACACTCGATTCAATTTTTTTAACCCCTAATCTGCCGACCACCACCTACGTTATCCTTATGTACCCCTAATCTGCTGCCCCTAACACCGCCGACCCTATATTATATTTATTAACCCCTAACCTGCCCCCCCACAACGTCACCGCCAGCTACCTACAATAATTAACCCCTAATCTGCCGACCGCCACCTACGTTATACTTATGTACCCCTAATCTGCTGCCCCTAACACCACCGACCCCTATATTATATTTATTAACCCCTAATCTGCCCCCACAACTTTGCCTCCACCTGCGTACACTTATTAACCCCTAATCTGCCGAGCGGACCGCACCGCTATTATAATAAAGTTATTAACCCCTAATCCGCCTTACTAACCCTATAATAAATAGTATTAACCCCTAATCTGCCCTCCCTAACATCGCTGACACCTAACTTCAATCATTAACCCCTAATCTGCCGACTGGAGCTCACCGCTATTCTAATATATTTATTAACCCCTAAAGCTAAGTCTAACACTAACACCCCCCTAAGTTAAATATAATTTAAATCTAACGAAATAAATGAACTCTTATTAAATAAATTATTCCTATTTAAAGCTAAATACTTACCTGTAAAATAAATCCTAATATAGCTACAATATAAATTATATTTATATTATAGCTATTTTAGGATTTATATTTATTTTACAGGTAACTTTGTATTTATTTTAACCAGGTACAATAGCTAAAATAGTTAAAATAATTACAAAATTACCTGTAAAATAAATCCTAACCTAAGTTACAATTAAACCTAACACTACACTATCAATAAATTAATTAAATAAGATACCTACAATTACCTACAATTAAACCTAACACTACACTATCAATACATTAATTAAATACAATATCTACAAATAAATACAATGAAATAAACTAACTAAAGTACAAAAAATAAAAAAATATTTACAAACATCAGAAAAATATTACAACAATTTTAAACTAATTACACCTACTCTAAGCTCCCTAATAAAATAACAAAGCCCCCCAAAATAAAAAAAATGCCCTACCCTATTCTAAATTACTAAAGTTCAAAGCTCTTTTACCTTACCAGCCATGAACAGGGCCCTTTGCGGGGCATGCCCCAAGAAATTCAGCTCTTTTGCCTGTAAAAAAAAACATACAATACCCCCCCCAACATTACAACCCACCACCCACATACCCCTAATCTAACCCAAACCCCCCTTAAATAAACCTAACACTAAGCCCCTGAAGATCTTCCTACCTTGTCTACACCATACCAGGTTCACCGATCGATCCAGAAGAGCTCCTCCGATGTCCTGATCCAAGCCCAAGCAGGGGGCTGAAGAGGTCCATGATCCGGCTGAAGTCATCATCCAAGCGGGAGCTGAAGAGGTCCATGATCCGGCTGAAGTCTTCTATCAACGGCATCTTCAATCTTCTTTCTTCCGGAGCCATCATCTTCCAGCCGACGCGGAACATCCTCTTCTCCCGACGCCTACTCGCCAAATGACGGTTCCTTTAAATGACGTCATCCAAGATGGCGTCCCTCGAATTCCGATTGGCTGATAGGATTCTATCAGCCAATCGGAATTAAGGTAGGAAAATTCTGATTGGCTGATGGAATCAGCCAATCAGAATCAAGTTCAATCCGATTGGCCGATCCGATCAGCCAATCGGATTGAACTTGATTCTGATTGGCTGATTCCATCAGCCAATCAGAATTTTCCTACCTTAATTCCGATTGGCTGATAGAATCCTATCAGCCAATCGGAATTCGAGGGACGCCATCTTGGATGACGTCATTTAAAGGAACCGTCATTCGGCAAGTAGGCGTCGGGAGAAGAGGATGTTCCACGTCGGCTGGAAGATGATGGCTCCGGAAGAAAGAAGATTGAAGATGCCGTTGATAGAAGACTTCAGCCGGATCATGGACCTCTTCAGCTCCCGCTTGGATGATGACTTCAGCCGGATCATGGACCTCTTCAGCTCCCGCTTGGATGATGACTTCAGCCGGATCATGGACCTCTTCAGCCCCCTGCTTGGGCTTGGATCAGGACATCGGAGGAGCTCTTCTGGATCGATCGGTGAACCTGGTATGGTGAAGACAAGGTAGGAAGATCTTCAGGGGCTTAGTGTTAGGTTTATTTAAGGGGGGTTTGGGTTAGATTAGGGGTATGTGGGTGGTGGGTTGTAATGTTGGGGGGGGTATTGTATTTTTTTTTTACAGGCAAAAGAGCTGAATTCTTTGGGGCATGCCCCGCAAAGGGCCCTGTTCAGGGCTGGTAAGGTAAAAGAGCTTTGAACTTTAGTAATTTAGAATAGGGTAGGGCATTTTTTTATTTTGGGAGGCTTTGTTATTTTATTAGGGGGCTTAGAGTAGGTGTAATTAGTTTAAAATTGTTGTAATATTTTTCTGATGTTTGTAAATATTTTTTTATTTTTTGTAACTTAGTTCTTTTTTATTTTTTGTACTTTAGTTAGTTTATTTCATTGTATTTATTTGTAGATATTGTATTTAATTAATGTATTGATAGTGTAGTGTTTGGTTTAATTGTAGGTAATTGTAGGTATTTTATTTAATTAATTTATTGATAGTGTAGTGTTAGGTTTAATTGTAACTTAGGTTAGGATTTATTTTACAGGTAATTTTGTAATTATTTTAGCTATTAAATAGTTCTTAACTATTTAATAGCTATTGTACCTGGTTAAAATAAATACAAAGTTACCTGTAAAATAAATATAAATCCTAAAATAGCTATAGTATAATTATAATTTATATTGTAGCTATATTAGGATTTATTTTACAGGTAAGTATTTAGCTTTAAATAGGAATAATTTATTTAATAAGAGTTAATTAATTTCGTTAGATTTAAATTATATTTAATTTAGGAGGGTGTTAGTGTTAGGGTTAGACTTAGCTTTAGGGGTTAATACATTTATTAGAATAGCGGTGAGCTCCAGTCGGCAGATTAGGGGTTAATGTTTGAAGTTAGGTGTCGGCGATGTTAGGGTGGGCAGATTAGGGGTTAATACTATTTATTATAGGGTTAGTGAGGCGGATTAGGGGTTAATAACTTTATTATAATAGCGGTGCGGTCCGCTCGGCAGATTAGGGGTTAATAAGTGTAGGCAGGTGGAGGCGACGTTGTGGGGGGCAGATTAGGGGTTAATAAATATAATATAGGGGTCGGCGGTGTTAGGGACAGCAGATTAGGGGTACATATCGATAATGTAAGTAGCGGCGGTTTACGGAGCGGCAGATTAGGGCTTAATAATAATATGCAGGGGTCAGCGATAGCGGGGGCGGCAGATTAGGGGTTAATAAGTGTAAGGTTAGGGGTGTTTAGACTCGGGGTACATGTTAGAGTGTTAGGTGCAGACGTAGGAAGTGTTTCCCCATAGCAAACAATGGGGCTGCGTTAGGAGCTGAACGCGGCTTTTTTGCAGGTGTTAGGTTTTTTTTCAGCTCAAACAGCCCCATTGTTTTCTATGGGGGAATCGTGCACGAGCACGTTTTTGAGGCTGGCCGCGTCCGTAAGCAACTCTGGTATCGAGAGTTGAAGTTGCGTTAAATATGCTCTACGCTCCTTTTTTGGAGCCTAACGCAGCCATTCTGTGGACTCTCAATACCAGAGTTATTTTAAAGGTGCGGCCAGAAAAAAGCCAGCGTTAGCTACGCGGGTCGTTACCGACAAAACTCTAAATCTAGCCGTTAGTTTTTCTTAAACCAACATACATTGTTTTTTGGTGTTGCATTCAATTGATTACGGAGTGTACATAGATTTTTGGACTTAAGTCTCTGTCTTTGTCAATAATTTGTGTTTGGCTATGTGGAAAGATACTAGGGGGTATTTTTGTCCTTCATTTTGATCACAGTAAGGGTAAAACCTGAAAGATTACAGGGGGTTTTCACACTTTTTCATACTCTGCTTCATAACATTCACCTCCCTGGCAAATTTTATGAAAATTACAACTGGAGATTTTGCTGAAGTTTTGTCAAAAAATGCGTCTGTCATTCAACACCCTATAATGAACCAAGTTATCCAAATGTTTGAGTGATTTGAATGACAACCAAAACTGCCAAATTTCAGCCAAATATGTTAAAAGTTGTAAACATTTGAAAATCATCATGTAAAAAGACATTAAAGGGACACTTAACACCTTTAAAAAAAAACATTCAAACTAATATTTTCTTATGAATAAAAATAAAGTAATCACTGTTGTCTGCTTTATTTGTTCAGCTTAGCCCAAAGTGTTGAAAAATATTGATTTGAATATGAATGCTAATAAGGTGCTTGATTCTCCCATGCAGGGTGCCATATTGTAATGTACGTTACACTGGGGCACAGCAGTCATGTGACTCAATGCAGTGTCACATGACACACACGGCATATCTCCCTATAATACATACATATAGGAAGAACAGCAGCAGCACTCACTCACTGTTATGTAGACAGAGCTTGTGCTGTAGTTTTTGTTAAGAATCTGATGCTGAAATACATAAGGGATAAACCTCCTATTACATACTTATGTTTACTAAACTTAACTCTATCTATAAACGAACACAAACACCTTTGGGAGGAAAAGACTGGTCACGGTCACGTTTATTAAAACGTAAACTTTTAATAACTATTTAATAATATTAGGCAACTTTCAAATACTCAAACTTTGTAAAAGTTCTTAACTTGTTGGCGGCACTTGTCACTAAACTAAACTAACCCCTACCAACAGACGGTCAAGGCCCCCTTTTGGTTCCTGCACCGTGACAAGGGTTGCTCACACCCTTTAGTAGAGAGGAATGGATGTTTTGTTAGAGATCTTTGGCTGCAATTCGTCAGGGAGAGGAACCCCTAGGCCGGTGCCTAGTGGGCGTTACTCCTCCTTGTTCTCAAAGGCTGTCACTCTTCAATCTGACTGCTCGCTACAGGGTCCTAACCGACCGCCTAGCTAGGGTATGTAACTGCCAACCCAGTAGGGCAACCCTCACTAGCGTGCCATACAACCCGCTATCTAAGGGTGGAGTCTAAGTTAAGGTCTGGGCTTACAGAGCTTGTTCAACTAAACCTACTCCCGCCAGGAGAATGCCCTACTACTCATCCAGTTACTGCTTTGCCGCCAACATCTGCTTCCCAACGTGGACGGGCGGGAAAAATCCTCTTGAAGTCTGAAACCAGGAAGAGGCCGGAACCACAGCAACCGGACCCTATAAAGGTAAGCACACTCTCTGCCCCTCCAGTTGCAACAAAGTAACAAACACACACATGGCAAACTGCAGACTTCAAGTCAGTTATCCCTTAATTTTGTTACAGGCCCACTAGAGGGCCTTCCACTGTCATAAGGGATAAACCACCTATTACGTCCTTATGTTTACTAAACTTAACTATCTATAAAAGAACACAAACTTTTAATAACTATTTAATAGTATTAGGGAGCTTTCAAACACTCAAATTCTTAACTTGTTGGTGACACTTGTCACTCAAAAGGCTGTCACTCTTCATTCTGACTACTCGCTACAGGGCCCAGACCGACTGCCACAAGAGGAGACAGAGTATAACTCTTGCCGCAAAACGTAATTGACACACAACCATATTTTATATATATATATGTTTTATTTTTTACAATATACATTTTTTTTCATATATTTGAGCTAACAAAGATCTCATTAGATCCGCTAGAAACATATCCAACACTCAGTCAAATGGACCCCATCAGGGCGATATAAGGCTTTGTTGTCAGCCGTTATGCGATCATGCCTAATAACAAAGCCAACTAAGGCCGTGACCGCTCTTCCCAATTCCCTGTTCACTTTCTTCTTTACATTATATGCTGCTCTCTGTGACACCATGGGCCTCCAATGCAGTTGTGCGACCACATTGGACCAACCCACTTTCACATTTGTCAGCCAAGCACACAGCCACTTTACATCCGACACCATTCTCTTGATATGATCCAGAGCAGGAAGGGAGCCCAAATTGTTACCCCCTAAATGCAGTACAATCATGTTCAGTTGTCCCCACCTTGTGCATCTTGTAGAAGGGAAGGCAATTTGTTTCATGTTAGGCCCCTGCTGCCCAGCCATCGAACAACAGCCTTTGAGGAAGGAAAGCCAAGTTGCTGCCCGTCTGGAGTTTTCAGAGCCCTGATCACTGCCCATTGCACAAATGAGTGCCCTACTATCCAAATGCGAACCGGTGAAGAGCCCCTTTCCTAGAACAACATCACACAAGTTTTCTCAGATATGAACCAACAGAAGAACTGTCAACAATGATATATGCATAACACAAGGACGAATGTTAATATCCTAAGCCCCCTGGAAGAACCTAGCTGTCTTTCTTTAACGGCCTATGTATGATTTATATCGCCTTGACCGCCAACGCCCTAAGCGCTTGATTTCCCCAATTGGGGACCACCATTCTGCGGCACTAGTTGCTGCACTGATTCTAAACTAATGAGGAGCTACCTGTGATGGATCGCCACTAGATTCCGCCGCTAGCGAAAGCACCTTTTTGAACTGAAATAGCGTTAAAGCTGAAGAGTCCTCATGAATGAAGAACTCTCTCTACCTTCAGGTAGGCCTCTATACTATCCACTGGGCAGCACTCTTTTATCTCATGTCTGCCTATCGCAACCAAGGTCTTAGACCTTGGTACAAGGAGAAGAAATCCTTCCGATATGTGTAGATGTTCGTACTGAATGCCCCCGCTACCCCCAACTCTAGCGGAAGCAACCAATTCACTCACTTGCAATGCACTTGCCATTGCTAAAGACAAAGCAGCTCTAAACAATAGCACCTCATAGCTAGAAGTACACACCCCGTCCAAGGCTCTTACTAGCTCCCGTAGTCGGAGAGGCGTAATGGGCTCCCTCTTATCCTTTGACCTCACTTCAGACCTTCCCCATCCCTTCAAAACCTGCTTAACAGGAATGAGTTTGAAAATTCTGGAATACCCATAGCCTTGCTGAAGAATGCAATGGCTGATAGCCTGCTCTGAGCCCATAGGTAAGCACCTGTCTACATAGTATCCATCAAACTTTAATCCCATCAATTTGAAAAATGATGGGTGTAGGGGGAGCAGTCTGAAGGCCGATTCTATATCTATTTTGGCCATCAGAGTGCCTCTACCCGCTGCCCTTCACTGCATCATCAAAAGATTGATAATGAACAGAGCTCATTTACGGGTCTTTAGCATTGTTAACCGATGCTACTTTTGAGTAGGAAAGGTGGTGAATTAACCTGAATTTGACTTCCTCTTTCTTGGGTTCAACCCCAAGAGGACACACCCCCATGTCAGGGAATGGCTGTACCTGAAAGGGGCCCAGGACCCTCCTTAGCTCAACCTCCTTTCTCATTTTTTCTTGCACTACTTGGGGATATTCATACACAAACTTAAGGTTGCGATGAACTGTGGAACCTACTACTGTCTGCGGTATTGGAATTTTAAAACCTTCAAACAACCCAGCCCTTAACACCCCAGCCACTTCCCTTTGGGGATAGGGGGCCAACCATGGTACCATAGCTTCCAAAGTATAGAGAAAGAAAAGGGGATAAACAATTATTCCTATAGAAGACCCCAAATAAATCACCAGTATAGTATATAGTCAGAAACAGCTAACTGTATACTTTGTGGGTAATATTCCCATTCAATATCACATGGGGGGTGCTCACCATTTTTTCTCTTTTTTGTTCTATTTAATACCATAGCTTCCAGCCTAAGAGGTGTTGGGGGCTTTGTTACCAGCCCTACCTTTAGTGCCTGTTCTCCCCACTGTGAATTCTCTCTTTCTGCATTCAACTCCTGGGTTTGGGCCACTGCAGTATTTGCAAATGTGTCGAAAGAAGCATGTTGCACCTCTCTCACATTGCTTATCTTGAAACTTCCAACACTCCCTACTCTGCCTCTTTGGGCGCGGAAAGGAGCATGAAGTTCCAGGACGTGTCCCTGCGGGGGGTGAAGGGGAACGGTCAGACCCCAACTTCAAACACAGGTGCATATCTTGCGTGCCAAAGTGGAGAAGCGGGTTCCCCACCATTTTTCTCCAGAAGGCCATGTCGTAATCACGCCATGCTAAGGTGACCACGTGTCCCGTATTGCCCGAGACAGTCCCGCATTTTAAAGGTCGGTCCCGGGTGCCTCCATTCATTGTCCCGGACTGACTGACTGCTGAAACTGACAGCACACTGACAGCCACGCGGATGACTCACTCTCACTGGTCTTAGTTAGTCTCTAGGGCGGCTTGTTGCCGGCTTCCCGCAGCGCAGATAGATAGTGAGGTGAGACTTCTCCTAGACTCCAGACAACATCATCCCAGGGGGCAGGGGGCCAGACTGCAGACCAGAGGTGCCGGATATGAATTTATTTTAATATATAAGAACAGGATAAGTGGACCGAGCGCTACACCCAGGGCCTTAAGCTTACTAACTATATAGCCTCCTAGTAGGCTAACAATACAAAAGTTAAAATGGGGAGAGAGTAAGCGCTAAAAAGCTTAAAAGGCTAGTAAAAGGTACATTTTAATACATATAAAAATTTACAAATGGCAATCAGACGCATGGATATCCATGTCTGACTTAACAAAAAAAAAAATATATATATATATAATAAACAAATCTAAAAATATCTAAAAATATCCAATGGAGTATAGCATGTGACGCTGACTTAGTGAGCCAGTGATGAGGAGTTAGAAGGACATGTACATTCAATAATATAAACAACCTAAGTGAGTGATTGAGTGCACACAATAGCTTTCAACAAAGAAAAATAGAATTCACAAAAAAGAAAAATAGCATTCACAAAAAATAGTGTTCACAAAAATTGGTGTACATAAAAAATGTTCAAATGTTCAACCGGTTATATGTAAGTGAATCCAGTAGTGTTTCCTCCAAAGTGACGTGTAGAAATATAACGTGAAGTCAATAATAGTAGAATGTAAACGTTGAGTGGGTCAAATTATTGTGGTTCAGCTGCTAAATTAAAAAATTGTAAATCCGTGAGGTGTATAAAAATAAAAATAACTTGTGAAAAAATCCACGTGGAAAACTTGAATTCAAATGATAAACAAAGGTCAAAAATATCAAAAGCCAAAAATAGAAAATCAGTGATAATATTAAAAAGCACTAAAGATCTAGTGAAAACAAATCCTTAATTCAGACGTTAAAAATCCTTGGTAAGATCCATAACAAACAAATACATCGATAAAATACCAGTATGCCAACGCGTTTCGGCCTAGACTAGGCCTTTCTCAAGATAGTCTTACCACCCAGCACAAGGTAAATAGCACCAGACCTATAGAGAAAGATAATTGCACTGCTTAAAGTTGAAGGGACTACCTAGGATTACAGCGCCAACATTCATATAACACTGGATCCCTGCAGCTATTTACTGGTGAAGCTGGACACTACATAATAAGGAAGCATTGCAGGAAAAATCACTTCCCCTTTTTTTTAGAGCCACAATGTCACCTAAAAAAGGCGGCAAGCCTGACAAAAGCAATAAGAAGCAAACAATGGCACCCCCATCTGTCAATAATTTCTTTAAGCATGTGAACGCACCTAGTAAGGCGCTAATAACCACAAATGAGGTTAGAGCAGAAGCTTCCTCCTCTTCGTCAGAATCAGAGGGAGAGAGCCTAGCATCTGCCATCTCAGTCCCTAAGGCCCTGTAGGACTCCTTGCCTTCTAAGAAAGACTTTTCAAACCTAATAGGCCAAGTTAAACAATGCATCAGGGAAGAAATCTCCGAGATTAAAAAAGACCTCTCAGAAATAGGCCAGAGAGTAGAAAAGCTGGAAGACAGCAACAACCTTATTGACTCAAACATAGATTTTCTCAGATCTAAAGTTGCCTCTCAAGACGATATACTTCTTCAGATGGAGAATAAACTGGACGACTTGGAGAACCGCAGTCGCCGCAGTAATATTAGAGTCAGAGGAATCCCGGAAACCGTCTCACCATCTGAGCTGGAAGATTACTTGCAGGGCCTGTTTACACTTATTCTGGGAGTTGATCCTGAAGCCACTATTGCGCTGGACAGATTTCACAGGGCTTTGAGGGCAAAACCTCTGGGGGATCAACCCCCTAGGGACGTGATCGTTAAGGTCACAAGGTACCAAATTAAAGAAGATATAATGAAAAAAGCGAGACAGAAATTCCCTCTCAAATTTAGGGCTGACCCCATCCAACTATATGAAGATTTGACCCCAAGAACACTGCAGAAGAGGCGAGAATTTAGATTCTTTACCACCACATTACGGCAGCGCAACATCCCCTACAGATGGGGACACCCCTTCAACCTGCAAATCCCTTGGAAAGGAAAGAGACTCATATGCCACAACACAGAAGACATCAAACAGATCTGTAGAGACCTAGACATTGTTACCCCAACGCAACAAGAAGAGGTGCATGGTGACAGTCTGGAAACGACGGGCCAAGCCCCACCACTTCCCAGGAGAATGGAATGGAGAAAGATACCAGCAAGATCAGTAAATAAAGACAGCCAAAGACCTGATGCTGCTGAAGCCTCAGGAAGGTGAACTCTCTTGACAGGATAAAACCTGTACTTAGGTTTCATTGTGAGGTTTAGGCTGCTATTGAAGCAGCGACAGATATACCTTGTAGAGGCCATCTGCCTTGGTGGACCCTGTGAATTCTTGAGGGGGTGCGCCACGGTGCGATGAGCCCAGAGAAAATTTCTGAAAGGGGATGCCTCCCATTAAATGACTGCTCAGGGGTATCTGTGAAAGAAATGGGGCGAGGTAAGACATGTGAACATTATCTGTTTGTTGTGTGTTAATTGTGTGAATTTAGTTCCGTACAGTATTTCAAAATGTAAAGAACAGACAATAGAACAGACCACATACTTTTTCTGTATATAATACATGGCTGGTCGAATTGTTTAATCTACACAATTAGATATTAGGCGTTATGTACTCACACTGTTTCAGATAAGCAATTTGCACCAGATAACCTATGCATTTTACACACATCTGCTGTTTATATTCAAAAGCCCAATAGGGGTTTATGTGTTTCCCCTTTTTTTTCTGTTTAAAGGGACAGAGAAAGAGAGAAAAATGCTAGTTAATGTTTTTGTTATTTGCACCAGTTGTGCACTGTTTTCACTGTTCAAGTTATGTTATGTCTATTATGCTACAGGCTGCCATTGGGTCTACACTAGTCCGAGGAATATGATCTGGGTTGGAAATTATGATGTTATACTGATAGTCTGGGTGAGCAGGCTTAGTTATCTAGATAGTTATCTAGATAAGCTTTATATGTAATGCAGACACTGCCTATTTCAGGAGTTGCAGTAGATATCAGTAAAATGCAAGCGATCATAGATACATATATATGGCATAGAAGGCCACCAAGGTTGGCTAAACATACACTTTATAGGCATAGAGAAGACGGTGGGTTGGGGGTTCCAAACCTACACTTTTATAAATTGGCGATAGCCGCGAATAGGGTAGTTGAATGGTGCAGACAGGGTGGGGGCTCCTGCAAGAGAGGAGTCCATCTAGAATCCCAACTGTTGGGAGTTCCACAACTAGGAGCAATGTGTTGGGCGCCCCAAAAACCTCCCATAGACAAAATAGAAGACTTCCCTATCATCAAAGAAACATGGTCCGATTGGCTTAAAATACGCAGTAAATGTAAATATATATCTTCAAATTATTCTCCCCTAACCACACTATATCCAAACAAGGAACTCTTGCTACATCGGCTAGAGGAAAAACTAGACACAGTCCCAACACCTAGATTACTGGATCATATTCCAACATATCTATTATTGGAAGGTGGCGGTTTAGCGAAAAAAGATACTCTCCTGGCACAAGGTCACAACCTCTTTCAATCATGGTTCATCTACCACCAAGTACGACATTTTATAGCCACACATAAAAGTAAGCAGGACATGACTAGACCACTTACAACATTTGAAAAATTATGCATACAACCCCACCACCCTAAAAAAAGTAATCTCTACTATGTATAGAGACATACTTAAGTCATATCTCCCGACTAAGCCAAACTATTCATATAGATGGGAAGCTGAGATGGGTAGGGAATACCCCAGTAAACAATGGGCCACATGGTTTCAGGCAACAGCTAAGTCAGCACATTCAGCAACAGCACTTGAAACGAATATCAAAATCCTTACCCGATGGTATCTCACCCCCTGTAAATTAAAACACATGTTCAGGAGCGCCAGCAACAAATGCTGGAGGGGATGCACCCGAGAAGGCACAATGCTCCACATATGGTGGGAATGCGGGATAATACACACTTTCTGGGTTCATATATACCAACAAATCAGTAAAATTATTGGGGCTGACCTATCACCCTCTCCAGAGGGAATTTAGTTTAATGCTGCTCCAGGAATCTCTTGCGGGATTAGGAAGGGTCTTTACCACATATTAATTAATGCAGCAAAAAGACTTATAGCAAGACTTTGGAAGAAAGCACACGCGCCTACACTTAGCAATTGGACTGAGCTAGTCAAGAATACTTTAATCTTGGAGAGGCTACATTATCTTAGAATGGGCATTCTGAATGTTTATCATGATATGATATTTCTCTGGGAACAGTATATATATACACAGGAGGTGACTAATAGATAACAGATAAGGTTAAAATTTAAGGTGCAAATGGTTTCCCTCTAGGGGCTGTGTTCCTGTGGAGTGAAACTCTAAAACTCTAACTCAGTTTATTAGAGAATCTGTCGGTAGACCCTTGGCAAAGCACTTGATTTTACTTGCTGAAACTTGCAACCTGTGGCTTTTCTTTTTTCCTTGTTTGTTTTCCTTTTCTTTTGGTTTTTTGTTGTTGTTTTTTATTGATGTTTCCTTTCTCTCTTTTCTATGATTCTATACATGAATATGTTTTTTTGCAAAGTGTTTCAAGGTACAAAGCTATTGATATATAAGTCTACTGGACTCTTGGAGTGGATAGACATTTATCAGACTTAAAGACCATGCCACGTGCACGAGTCATAACATGCATAACCCTGTTTGGTTTGTAGTGATAACAATTGTGGCACTATCCTGACAGTGCCACCAAAGGTCTTATATGATCACTAACAATTATAATTACCATGTATGCAATATCCTGTTATTGAATTGTCATAATCACACTCTGCTGTTCAGTGAATTGTACTGTTTTTATTTGTGCATGTGAAGTTTAATCAAAAATACGACTGTTTCTTTAGACTGCTTTGCCATTTCCACCCCAAGTGCTGAGCTATTTTGCCGTTTTTAGATGTTGCTTATATTTAGGCACTACTGTAAGTCATTGCCTGGATTTTTACTTTGCTGTTTAGCGATGTCGCGAATAGTTCGCCGGCGAATAGTTCCCGGCGAACATAGCATGTTCACGCTCGCTGCGGCGGGCGAACATATGCGATGTTCGGTCCGCCCCCTATTCATCATCATTGAGTAAACTTTGACCCTGTAACTCACAGTCAGCAGACACATTCCAACCAATCAGCAGCAGACCCTCCCTCCCAGACCCTCCCACCTCCTGGACAGCATCCATTTTAGATTCAATCGGAAGCTGCATTCTTAGTGAGAGGAGGGACAGTGTAGCTGCTGCTGATTTAATAGGGAAATCGATAGCTAGGCTAGTGTATTCAGTGTCCACTACAGTCCTGAAGGACTCGTCTGATCTCTGCTGTAAGGACAGCACCCCAAAAAGCCCTTTTTAGGGCTAGAACATCAGTCTGCTTTTTTTTTTTTTCCTGTGTAATCTAATTGCAGTTGCCTGCCTGCCAGCGTGTGTGTCAGGCTCACAGCGTATACTGTGCCCACTTGCCCAGTGCCACCACTCATATCTGGTGTAACAGTAGTGTACATTTTAAAAAAACAACACTTTTTTGACTGTGAAATAATAGCAGTCAGTTTCCTTCACACGTGTGCGTTTCAGTGCCTGCCAGGGCACAGTGTCACCCCAGTGCAACTCATATCTGGTGTAACAGTAGTGTACATTTAAAAAACAACAACACTTTTTTGACTGTGTTAAATAATAGCAGTCAGTTTCCTTCACACGTGTGCGTTTCAGTGCCTGCCTGCCTGCCTGCCAGGGCACAGTGTCACCCCAGTGCAACTCATATCTGGTGTAACAGTAGTGTACATTTAAAAAAACAACAACACTTTTTTGACTGTGAAATAATAGCAGTCAGTTTCCTTCACACGTGTGCGTTTCAGTGCCTGCCAGGGCACAGTGTCACCCCAGTGCAACTCACATCTGGTGTAACAGTAGTGTACATTTAAAAAAAACAACACTTTTTTGACTGTGAAATAATAGCAGTCAGTTTCCTTCACACGTGTGCGTTTCAGTGCCTGCCTGCCAGGGCACAGTGTCACCCCAGTGCAACTCATATCTGGTGTAACAGTAGTGTACATTTAAAAAAAAAAAACACTTTTTTGACTGTGAAATAATAGCAGTCAGTTTCCTTCACACTTGTGCGTTTCAGTGCCTGCCAGGGCACAGTGTCACCCCAGTGCAACTCATATCTGGTGTAACAGTAGTGTACATTTAAAAAAAACAATACTTTTTTGACTGTGAAATAATAGCAGTCAGTTTCCTTCACACGTGTGCCCTTCAGTGCCTGCCTGCCAGGGCACAGTGTCATCCCAGTGCAACTCATATCTGGTGTAACAGTAGTGTACATTTAAAAAAAACAATACTTTTTTGACTGTGAAATAATAGCAGTCAGTTTCCTTCACACGTGTGCGTTTCAGTGCCTGCCAGGGCACAGTGTCACCCCAGTGCAACTCATATCTAGTGTAACAGTAGTGTACATTTAAAAAAAAAAAATTTTTTTTGACTGTAATAGATTGAATAGCAGTTAGTTGTCTTCAAGCGTGTGTGTCAGGCCTACAGCGTCTATTCTGCCAGTGCACAGTGCCATTCATATCTGTTTTCACAGTAGCTTGCACGCATAGTACCACTAATCGGAAAAAAAATGACAGGCAGAGACAGGCCACCCCGCAGGGTCCGTCGTGGTCGTGGTGCTGTGATTCCCTTTGGCCCTAGAATAATGCCTAGTATTCAGAGGCCACGTACCCCAAACTCAAACAGTTCTGAGGACATAGTTGACTGGCTAACACAGGACACCCAATCTTCTACAGCTTCCGCTCGGAACCTTGACGCACCATCCTCCTCCAGCTTAGCTTCGGGCACCTCTCAAGTTACCACTCGCCCGCCTGCCGCCACCACCAACACTAGCACCACAGCCGCTTCACTTGATCTGTCAGAGGAGTTATTTACACATCAGTTGGAAGAAATGAGTGATAGTGATGCGCAACCATTATTGCCAGAGGATGTAGATAACAGGGATATGTCTCAGTCAGGCAGCATTACACACATGGACGTACGGTGTGATGATGATGATGATATTGTACCCGCTGCTGCTTCCTTTGCTGAGTTGTCAGATACAAGTGAAGCGGTTGATGATGACGATGCGTCCGTGGATGTCACGTGGGTGCCCGTTAGAAGAGAAGAAGAACAGGGGGAAAGTTCAGATGGGGAGACAGAGAGGAGGAGGAGACGAGTTGGAAGCAGGGGGAGGTCGTCGCAAGGAGCTAGTGGCACAGTCAGACAGCATTCATCGGCACCCGGGGTCAGCCAGACAGCACGCCAATCAACGCATGCTGTTGCCACCACCAGAATGCCATCATTGCAGAGTTCAGCAGTGTGGCATTTTTTTGGTGTGTCTGCCTCTGACAACAGCGATGCCATTTGCAACCTGTGCCAAAAGAAACTGAGCTGTGGGAAGTCCAACACCCACCTAGGTACAACTGCTTTGCGAAGGCACATGATCGCACATCACAAACGCCTATGGGATCAACACATGAGTACAAGCAGCACACAAACTCAAAGCCGCCATCCTCCTCCTGGTCCAGCATCTTCAGCCACGTCAACCACTGCTGTCCTCCTTGCCCCCTCTCAACCATCCGCCACTCCGTGTCTCGCCTTGAGCAGTTCCTGCTCATCTGCCCACAGTCAGGTGTCTGTCAAGGACATGTTTGAGCGTAAGAAGCCAATGTCACAAAGTCACCCCCTTGCCCGGCATCTGACAGCTGGCTTGTCTGAACTCTTAGCCCGCCAGCTTTTACCATACAAGCTGGTGGAGTCTGAGGCGTTCAAAAAATTTGTAGCTATTGGGACACCGCAGTGGAAGGTACCCAGCCGAAATTTCTTTGCACAAAAGGCAATCCCCAACCTGTACTCAATTGTGCAAAAGGAAGTAATGGCATGTCTGGCACACAGTGTTGGGGCAAGGGTCCATCTGACCACTGATACCTGGTCTGCAAAGCATGGTCAGGGCAGGTATATCACCTACACTATGCATTGGGTAAACCTGCTGACGGCTGCCAAGCATGGAATGCGTGGCTCGGCAGAGGAGTTGGTGACACCGCCACGACTTGCAGGCAGGCCTGCTGCCACCTCCTCTACTCGTCCTACTCCATCCTCTTCCATAACCTCCTCGGCTGAGTCCTTTTCTGCTGCTGCGTCTTGCTCCACAACAACGGCACCCCCCCAGCTCTCCAGGTACTATTCCACATCCCGGATACGGCAGTGTCACGCCGTTTTGGGGTTGACTTGCCTGAAAGCAGAGAGTCACACCGGACCAGCACTCCTGTCCGCCCTGAACGCACAGGTGGATCAGTGGCTGACTCCGCACCAACTGGAGATTGGCAAAGTAGTTTGTGACAACGAAAGAAATTTGTTGGCGGCATTGAATTTGGGCAAGTTGACACATGTGCCGTGCATGGCACATGTGTGTAATCTGATCGTACAACGCTTTGTGCATAAGTACCCAGGCTTACAGGACGTCCTGAAGCAGGCCAGGAAGGTGTGTGGCCATTTCAGGCATTCCTACACGGCCATGGCGCACTTTTCAGATATCCAGCGGCGAAACAACATGCCAGTGAGGCGCTTGATTTGCGACAGCCCGACACGTTGGAATTCAACACTCCTAATGTTCGAGAAAAAGCCGTTAACGACTATTTGTATGACCGGAGTGCTAGGACAGCCTCTGCGGAGCTGGGAATTTTTTTGCCACGTTACTGGACGCTCATTCGCAATGCCTGTAGGCTCATGCGTCCTTTTGAGGAGGTGACAAACCTAGTCAGTTGCACCAAAGGCACCATCAGCAACATCATACCATTTGTTTTCTTCCTGGAGCATGCCCTACGAAGAGTGCTGCATCAGGCCGTAGATGAGCATGAAGAGGAAGAGTTGTGGTCACCATCACCACCAAAAACAGCCTTATCAGCATCGCTGGAAGAGGATTGTGAGGAAGAGGAGTCAGAGGAGGAATGTGGCTTTGAGGAGGAGGAGGAAGACCAACCACATCAGGCATCCCAGGGTGCTCGTTGTCACCTATCTGGTACCCGTGGTGTTGTACGTGGCTGGGGGGAAGAACATACCTTCAGTGAGATCACTGAGGACGAGGAACGGGACATGAGTAGCTCGGCATCCAACCTTGTGCAAATGGGGTCTTTCATGCTGTCGTGCCTGTTGAGGGACCCTCGTATAAAAAGGCTGAAGGACAACGACCTGTACTGGGTGTCCACGCTACTAGACTCCCGGTATAAGCATAAAGTTCCTGAAATGTTACCGAATTACCGCAAGTCGGAAAGGATGCAGCAGTTCCAAAATAAATTAAAAAGTATGCTTTACACAGCGTATAAGGGTGATGTCACAGCACAACAGGAATCTAACAGGGGAAGAGGTGAAAGTAATCTTCCTCCTCCCACGACCATGCCAGCAAGGACAGGACATTTACACACGTGTTGTTGATGGAGGACATGCAGAGCTTTTTAAGTCCTTCGCATCGCCACAGCCCTTCGGGGGCCACCCTCAGAGAACGACTCGACCGACAGGTAGCAGACTACCTCGCCTTAACTGCAGATATCGACACTCTGAGGAGCGATGAACCCCTTGACTACTGGGTGTGCATGCTTGACCTGTGGCCTGAGCTATCCCAATTTGCGATAGAACTTCTGGCCTGCCCCGCTTCAAGTGTCCTGTCAGAAAGGACCTTCAGTGCAGCAGAAGGTATTGTCACTGAGAAGAGAAGTTGCCTAGGTCAAAAAAGTCTAGATTACCTCACCTTTATTAAGATGAATGAGGGATGGATCCCGAAGGGACTGACAGTGGGCGATACATTTGACTAAAAAGGCCTGATGAGATGAGCTGCCTTGGGCTAAAAATGGTCCACACGCTGCTGTATTTTATCTCTGAATGCCGGATGACTTGCGTGACTTATCCGCCACCAACTAGGGTTCAAGCCGCAATGTTTTAGGGCACTTTCTGCCTGGGAAACAAACATCAATTTTTCTGGCTGCTGCTACAGCAGCGGCTGCAACAATACCTAATTTTTCAGGCATGTGTACATGCCTAATTTTTCTGGCCTCTGGTGCTGCACTGTGGCTTCAAAAACCAAACCAAAAAAAAAGGCACATAACAGGGATTAAACTGATAGGAATAGTACTACTAAACACACCACTCCTATCTGGTGGCACATTAGATTGCACGCGCAGTGCGCCAAATTTGAAGTAGGAGGTCCGAGCAAGCATCTTTTTCGATCTCCCAGTTCCTAAAATCCATGCCATATACACGTCCCCTGATAGGGGACGTAACAGGGATTAAACTGATAAGAATAGTACTACTTAACACACCACTCCTATCTGGTGGCACATTAGATTGCACGCGCAGTGCCCCAAATTTGAAGTAGGAGGACCGACCAAGCATCTTTTTCCATCTCCCGGTTCCTAAAATCGATGCCATATACACGTCCCCTGATAGGGGACGTAACAGGGATTAAACTGATAGGAATAGTACTACTTAACACACCTTATAATAACGCAGAGAGAGGCAACTCAGAGAGAGGAGTCTGAAGAAGAGGAATCAGAGGCTTTGAGGAGGTGGAAGACCAAACACAGCAGGCGTCCCAGGGGGCTTGCTGTCACCTTTTGGGGACCCTTGGTGTTGTACATGGCTGGGTGGAGGAAGAGACCTTCAATGACATCAGTGAGGACAAGGAAAGGGACATGTCTAGCTTGGTATCCAACCTTGTGCAAATGGGGAGTTTGCGGTTGTGCAAATGGACTGTTTAGGGTTGTTTGCGGTGCGTTAAACGGGGAGTTTGGTCTGTCACTGTGAAGCGGGCGTAACCCTTACACTACCTGTTCGATACAACATCATACCTGATGTTTTAAAGCATGTTATTCCAAACAATTTAGGAATGTTAGGTGATTTATGCCCTTTATGGATTAAAACCAGACTCTGCATCAACTATGTAATTTTCCATGGGAGTTTTGCCATGGATCCCCCTCCGGCATGCCACAGTCCAGGTGTTAGTCCCCTTGAAACAACTTTTCCATCACTATTGTGGCCAGAAAGAGTCCCTGTGGGTTTTAAAATTTGCCTGCCTATTGAAGTCTATGGCGGTTCGCCCGTTCGCAAACATTTGTGGAAGTTCGCGTTCGCCGTTCGCGAAACCAAATTTTTATGTTTGCGACATCACTATTGCTGTTCCTTATAATATTGAACCCCTAAAGTGCGCATAACGACGTGATTATCATCCGCAGTAAATACAATGTGCAGATGACGACCATGTGTTGTCATGCATACTTAAGGGGTTAAATATTATAAGGAACATGAAAGTAAAAATTAAAGTTATAGTAAATGTTAACAGTTTGTATTAAACATAATCCTATCTCGGTTTAGTCTTTAACAAAGGATACAAGAAAACAAAGCAAATTTTATAATAGAAGTAGGTTGTAAAGTTATTTGAAATGACATACTCTATGTTACTCACGGAAGATTAATTTTAACATTACTGTCCCTTTTTTAAAGAATTTAGCTGTTCATTTATATATATATATATATATATATATATATATATATAAAACATCTGCGATCGGAATCGTGCGATTGGTGCTAATAGGGATAGCTGCGGGGATGAACAAGGGCCTTCGACTTCTGGAGCAGCAAAATCAAAGAAGATAAAGCGAATGTGCCGTTTCCGAGACTCATGGAAAACAACATACACATACATTACAACAGTGGCTAGTAACTATCATAGAGCATATTGTACTCTGTGTAGGCGGGAGTTTGGAATTGGTCATGGTGGTGAAGGTGACATCAAAATTTACATATCTAGTGAAGGTCAGAAAAATGCTGATCGGGCTGCAAAACAAAGTGGAATGCTTTCCAAATTCATGATTCCCTCTAAGGATATGGCAATGCAAGAAGAAATAATAGCAGCTGAAATATCAATGGTTTACCATTCCGTGTGCCATTCATATAGATCTTTGGACTGCACCATGAAACTTCTTCCTGTTATATTTCAGGATTCTGCTAAAGCCACTACGATGTCATGTGGTCGAACCAAAGCTGAAGCCATTGTGACAAACGTGCTGGCTCCTTACAGTGTGGAAGCGGTAGTTAACGATTTGAAAAACAGTTATGCTTATTTTAGTGTTGCATCAGATGCATCTAACCATGGACACACTAAACTTTTCCCCTTAGTTCTGCGTTACTTTAAGCCTTCCAAAGGAGTGGTAACAAGTTTGATGGATTTTTATGAAGGTGATAGAAGTGCTGCTTCAATTACAGAACAAATTTTAAATGTGCTTAAAACAAATGGCCTATCTGTGGATATGATGTCTGCATATTCTGCTGACAATGCAAGTGTGAACTTTGGCAAGCATAACGGTGTGTACCAGAAGCTTCATGCTGTAAATGATCGGATATTGCCAGCTGGCTGCCCAGCTCACATACTCCATAATACAGCTAAAAAGGCTTCAGATGTTTTAAATTTTGACGTGGAAAGTCTAATTTTAAAATTATATAATTATTTTTCAATATCAGCCAAGAGAGTTGCCACACTGAAAGAAATGTTTGACTTTGTTGACCTTGAGTGGTCAGAACTTCTTCGCCATGTACCAACAAGATGGCTGTCTCTTTATCCAGCAATTGACAGAGTTTTAAAAAAATTGGCCAGCTGTAAAAGCTTACTTCCAAAGCATTGGTGAGGATGAAACACCTAAAGTTATATGGCAATTTATTGTGGATGAAGACAGTGAGACAACAGAACAGGACCCGCCATCAGTTCCTGAGTTATATCTCCAGTTTTTACACAACTGCTTGCCTATTTTTCAGACAGCCATATTAAAACTGGAGCATAATGACTTGATTGCAGTTGAGGTTTATGAGATCATGACAACAGTGAAAGGCAAACTATTCCAAAGACAGACAGACCATTTTTTTGGATACCTTGTTGGGAAATCTTTAAAAAAAAACTACCTAATCTGCAAGCAAGAAAAATAGAATTAGAATTCCTAAACTTTTATGAAAAAGCTGTTCAGTATTTAGAACAGTGGTTTGATTTTTCAGAAAACAACTATTTATCTAAAATTCAGTGCTTAAACTTGAAGGAGAACCTTACATTTGATAACCTGGTGGCAGCAGTTGAAGCTCTAAATGTAGACTCTCTTTCAATAGATGACCTTTATGAGGAATATGCTTGTGTTTGTCCACACTTTGCAACGATTTTTAACAGTACTGAAGCAGATGATGATCTCAACATGGATGTTAAATGGTCAACAATATTCATGAAAGCTGGACCTGAGAAACTTCTAAACCTTTTGAAAGTGGTTGCATTTGTCATCAGCATTCCATGCTCAAATGCAGCAGTTGAAAGAGTCTTCAGCATGATGGGATTGTGCTGGTCTGACACAAGAAATAGATGTAGAATTGAGCTAATTAAATCGGAACTTCAGGTGAAAATCAATTTTGACATGGGTTGTAATTCTTTTTACAGCTTCGTAAAACAAAATAAAAAACTCCTTCAATGTGCAAAAAGTAACAAGAAATACACATTTAGACATCAGTGTTGAAAACAAGGTACTAAGCTCGTGCCATGTGGTCTAATATGGAAGGATTTGAGTACAGTGAGAAAACCATAAAAAAATTAAAAAATTCCGTTACTTTATTGCAACTTGTTTTGTCGTCTTTTTCTATTTCTTAAGAGATGTTTAACACATTAAGTATGATATGTTTAGGTAGACACTACCTAGAATCTTTGTGGCGGCAATCACAAATAATAAAAACTGCACAGGCAGAAATATGTTTATAGCACTAGAGCATAAATTCGATACAGTGCGCTCATGAAAATAAGTATCCCTGATGGGATGGATGGGTAATGTACAAAGTATGCCACAGCTGACTTAGTTAAAGCAGGTACACATTGTGTAACCCTGTCTAAAGTGGTGACCATTTTTTTCCCCTTTCAAAATTTGGCACAAAAATAAAAAGATATCCAAATCGCCTTTTTTTTGGGGGGGGGGGGGTTGTGGTTGGTCCAGAGGGGGGGGGGGCCCGGGGGGGTTTGCGGTTCAGAGGGGGGGCAGCCGGGGGGGGGGGGTGCGTCCCTGAATTGCAGTTTGGATATTGCATGAGACACTGAGATTTTTATTTTATTAATAAAATTTGGTTTTATGTAAACCTCTTTGTGAGAGTCTGAGCTCTGTCAGTCCGGCAAGACATTGGAGAAACCAGTTTCCTTGCAGTGTCAGTGAGCTGGGACACTGTGAGATCCCAGTCTGTTTGATTTAGCACAATTGGGTGCTGCTCCACTTGTGAGTACCTTTTTGATTACCTATCAAATCTCTTTCACCAACTGTATTATACTAGGAGGCGCCTTTGTCTTTTTGTGATTTTTTTCACAGAGAAAACTTGCTCTTAGATCCTGATTTCCCTGACAAAGCAGCTGACTCCAGTCATCATCTGTGTTCCTGATCATTGATCATCCTGGTATTTGATCACATTCATCATTTGGGACTATACCCACCCCAATTGGGACTTTTACCATCTATATAACATTGCAGAAGAAGACAGCATTTCCAGATAAGAACCTTTCAGGAATTTCTTATTACTGTATTTGTTATTATTTGTGTTGTATCCTATGTTTCTCATAGTCCCATATTTATAAGAATTGTTTCATTTTTGTTTACATTATTCCGTATAGTATATTTTATTATAGTTATTATATGTAATATCTTGTTCTCTTCTCTCTTAGCCTATTTACATAATAATCATATAAGGTCCTGTGCGCCCCCTAGTAGTAACACACCCTTACAGGCCCATTTATCAAGCTCCGTATGGAGCTTGAAGGGCCGTGTCTCTGGCGAGTCTTCAGACTCGCCAGAAACACAAGTTATGAAGCAGCGGTCTAAAGACCGCTGCTTCATAACCCTGTCCGCCTGTTCTGAGCAGGCGGACAGGAACCGCCGGAAATCAACCCGATCGAATACGATCGGGTTGATTGACAGCTCCCTGCTGGCGGCCGATTGGCCGCGAGTCAGCAGGGGGCGGCGTTGCACCAGCAGCTCTTGTGAGCTGCTGGTGCAATGTTAAATGTGGAGAGCGTATTGCTCTCCGCATTTAGCGAGGTCTTGCAGACCTGATCCGCAGTGTCGGATCAGGTCCGCAAGCCCTTTGATAAATGGGCCCCTTAGTGTTACTGATTGTTTAGTTTGGATATGTGGTCACCCTACGCCATGCCCCTTCCTTGAAACTCTTATGAATTTTTAGTTTTATTTTCACACATCTACATTACATATATACATATATTACTGTATATATGTAATATAGATGTATGATAATAAAACTAAAAATTGTATTGAACAAATCTCCAGGTAAAAGTATATGCAGCATGAGTTATTCCGTCTGTTTTCTTCCACAGACTAGATTCTCTCTCCCCCTCCCTCCCTCTCCCCCCCCCTCTCCAGACTAGAGCATGTTATGTACATTTATGACCCTGCCGGGTGCCGTACATTCACACAGGTTAGGAATGTTAAAGAGAGGTAACGTTTGAACAGTAAACTTTTTACATAGAAAGCATGTTCATAAAATGTATTTCAGCACAGGGATAGGCAAGGTGTCCGTACATGGACACTGGTGTCTGTGACTAGCCCTTGCAGTGTCCGCCCTTAGTATATCTTTTTTTTCTGATTAAATAATAGGTATAAAAAAATATGTAGTGTGAATAAAGTTAGTGTCTTGTCAAGAGACTGCTAGCGATATTGGGTGATAACTTATGGAATAAATAAAGCCTGAGTGAAATACTGGATGTGTATCTGCATTTGTATTATAACACCCAGCTCTATACAAAGACACAGTAGTGACACTGGCCCATGAGTATAGCCAGACAACATACCTCCCAACATTTCAAAATTCAAAAGAGGGACCCCCCCCCCCCCCGCGGCAAAAAAAATTGAAATGTGGTGGGTGGGGCTTAAAAAATCATAAGACCAAAGTAATATAAATAAAATTCTAAATAAAGTCATAGATTTTAATACACTTAGGCAGCAAATCAAACACAAGCTCAAACCACTGGTATGGCTATGTGAGCTATGTATTTAATTATCCTTTGCAAAGACATTGCTAAATATTTTTATCTTAATTGGACATTTAATAATAAATTCTTTAAAACTGCTCTCTGCATTCCCCATTAATATTCTAGATTCTGGCCTTTAAAGTCAGCAAAAATGCACAGTAGCACACTACATAGCATACACTTACACATGCAGATACACACACACTACATAGCATACACTTACACATGCAGATACACACACACTACATAGTATACACTTATACATGCAGATACACACACACACACTACATAGCATACACTTATACATGCAGATACACACACACTACATAGCATACACTTACACATGCAGATACACACACACTACATAGCATACACTTATATATGCAGATACACACACACTACATATCATACACTTACACATGCAGATACACACACACTACATAGCATACACTTATACATGCAGATACACACACACTACATGGCATACACTTATACATGCAGATACGCACACACACTACATAGCTTACACTTATACAGGTAGATACACACACACTACATAGCATACACTTATATATGCAGATACACTCACACACTACATAGCATACACTTACACATGCATATACACACACGCACTACATAGCATACACTTACACATGAAGATACACACACTACATAGCATACACTTACATTTGAAGATACACACACACTACATAGTATACACTTATACATGCAGATGCACACACACATTACATAGCATACACTTATACAGGCAGCATACACTTATACATGCAGATACACAGACACTACATAGTATACACTTATACACACACACACACACACACACACTACATAGCATACACTTATACATGCAGATACACAGACACTACATAGTATACACTTATACATGCACACACACACACACACACTACATAGCATAAACTTATACATACAGATACACACACACAGTTATGGATACAGATAGACACACGCACTACATTCATTGTATGGGGTCCTGGGGTTGGCAAGCACATTAGCTGGCAGTCTGCGGCTGCCACTGTTCGTTACCCTGGTATTAGCACTGCTCATTGTATAAAACTGAAGGCATGCTAGTATTATCACCAGGGGTTAGACATCATCACTACCAGAGGTAGGTTAGAGAGGTCACCATTACCCGTGGTCAGAGTGTATACAGCCTTCTTACTCCTGCTTAACCCACACACCATTCCTTTTCCACAGGGAAACAGGTATCTAACCCTGTGAAAGCAAAGCCAGCTGCTTCTTAGTATGGGCCCAACAGAATTAAAAAAAAAAAATAAAAATAAAAAAAAATTTTTAATGCCTGGGGCAAATCGGGACAGATGGCTAGCAACTCGGGACAGAGGGACAGACCCCTAAAATCGGGACTGTCCCGCGAAAATCGGGACAGTTGGGGGGTATGAGACAAGGGCTGGTTATAGGGTCAGTGGTATCTGCATCAGTAAAATAACACCCAGCACTATATAATGACACAGTAGTGACACTGGTACATGGGTATAGCCAGAAGAGGGCTGGTTATAGGATCAGTGGTATTTGCATCAGTATAATAACACCCAGCTCTATACAAAGACACAGTAGTGACACTGACACATGGGTATAGCCAGACAAGGGCTGGTTATAGAATCAGTGGTATCTGCATCAGTAAAATAACACCCAGCACTATATAATGACACAGTAGTGACACTGGTACATGGGTATAGCCAGAAGAGGGCTGGTTATAGGATCAGTGGTATTTGCATCAGTATAATAACACCTAGCACTATACAAAGACACAGTAGTGACACTGGCACATGGGTATAGCCAGACAAGGGCTGGTTATAGGGTCAGTGGTATCTGCATGAGTATAATAACACCCAGCTCTATACAAAGACACAGTAGTGACACTGGCACATGGGTATAGCCAGACAAGGGCTGGTTATAGGGTCAGTGGTATCTGCATCAGTATAATAACACCAAGCACTATATAATGACACAGTAGTGACACTGGCTCATGGGTATACCCAGAGGAGGGCTGGTTATATGATCAGTGGTATCTGCATCAGTATAATAACACCAAGCACTATATAATGACACAGTAGTGACACTGGCACATGGGTATAGCCAGAGGAGGGCTGGTTATAGGATCAGTGGTATCTGTATCAGTATAATAACACCCAGTGTTATATAATGACACAGTAGTGACACTGGCACATGGGTATAGCCAGAGGAGGGCTTGTTATAGGATCAGTGGTATCTGCATCATTATAATAACACCCGGCACTATATAATGACACAGTAGTGACACTGGCACATGGGTATAGACAGAGGAGGGCTGGTTATAGAATCAGTGGTATCTGCATCAGTATAATAACACCAAGCACTATATAATGATACAGTAGTCACACTGGCACATGGTTATAGCCAGAGGAGGGCTGGTTATAGAATCAGTGGTATCTGCATCAGTATAATAACACCAAGCACTATATAATGACACAGTAGTGACACTGGCTCATGGGTATAGCCAGAGGAGGGCTTGTTATAGGATCAGGGGTATCTGCATCAGTATAATAACACCCAGCACTATATAATGACACAGTAGTGACACTGGCTCATGGGTATAGCCAGAGGAGGGCTTGTTATAGGATCAGTGGTATCTGCATCAGTATAATAACACCCAGCACTATATAATGACAGAGTAGTGACACTGGCTCAGGGGTATAGCCAGAGGATCTGGTTATAGGATCAGTGGTATCTGTATCAGTATAATAACACCCAGCACTATACAAAGACACCGTAGTGACACTGGCTCATGGGTATACCCAGAGGAGGGCTGGTTATAGGATCAGTGGTATCTGCATCAGTATAATAACACCCAGCACTATATAATGACACAGTAGTGACACTGGCACATGGGTATAGCCAGAGGAGGGCTTGTTATAGGGTCAGTGGTATCTGCATCAGTATAATAACACCCAGCACTATATAATGACACAGTAGTGACACTGGCACATGGGTATAGCCTGAGGAGGGCTGGTTATAGGATCAGTGGTATCTGCATCAGTATAATAACACCCAGCACTATATAATGACACAGTAGTGACACTGGCACATGGGTATAGCCAGAGGATCTGGTTATAAGGTCAGTGGTATCTGCATCAGTATAATAACACCCAGCACTATATAATGACACAGTAGTGACACTGGCACATGGGTATAGCCTGAGGAGGGCTTGTTATAGGGTCAGTGGTATCTGCATCAGTATAATAACAATTTATGTAAATGGTCTTCCTGCGCTAAAGGCCAGATTATGTGGACCTAAAGCTAAAACTTATGAGGTGACACTGGATAGATGGAAATGATCACTCAGGATATAAAATGTTCAATATAAGCTAATATTTATTATTGATAAAAGAGATGATTAAAATATTTTCTTTGAAAATTTATTAGTGAAATAATTTTTTATTAAAAAATTTGATTAAAAATTAAATTTAATTGAATTTGTATTAAAAAGCTGATATAATAATGTTATTCAGCAAAAATAACAGAGGCAAAAAAAGATAAATAAGAAATGATATATGTGAGGTGAGTGATATGTATTGAACAGAGGATATAGTTAGTATACACAGCACATATAATTAGTATGTTAGTATAGTTAGTAAGGTTATTTTAACAACATATGTGGTTAGTTTACAGCAAGTGTAATAAGTGCAATAAGTGCAGTGGATTTGATTGGGGTTAAAGTGTAAACTAAAAATTGGTCAGCTAAAGGTGTATAAGCTCAAGGGGTGTGTGCTAAAAATGTATTATAAACTAAATATGTGTAAACTAAATAGCTATAAAATAAATATACCTAAATTCATAAAGTGGACAGTTGTGCAAAAAAGCAATGTAAATGATGCTTAGCTTAAACAGTATAGTTAGATATAAAAGTTAAATAGCGCTAGGTTAATATGGCTAAGTTAATAAAACTAAAACAGCGTAACTAAAATATAGTATAAAAAGTTGCCATTTCAAACACAATTGTGATAGAACTATAGAATGAAAGTTCTTTTCTGTGCACAGATAAAGAGTGTTGGCATATGCAACACTCTTTATTATCTGCATCAGTAAAATAACACCCAGCACTATATAATGACACAGTAGTGACACTGGCACATGGGTATAGCCAGAGGAGGGCTTGTTATAGGATCAGGGGTATCTGCATCAGTATAATAACACCCAGCACTATATAATGACACAGTAGTGACACTGGCACATGGGTATAGCCAGAGGAGGGCTTGTTATAGGATCAGGGGTATCTGCATCAGTATAATAACACCCAGCACTATATAATGACACAGTAGTGACACTGGCACATGGGTATAGCCAGAGGAGGGCTGGTTATAGGGTCAGTGGTATCTGCATCAGTATAATAACACCCAGCACTATATAATGACACAGTAGTGACACTGGCTCATGGGTATAGCCAGAGGAGGGCTGGTTATAGGGTCAGTGGTATCTGCATCAGTATAATAACACCCAGCACTATATAATGACACAGTAGTGACACTGGCACATGGGTATAGCCAGAGGAGGGCTGGTTATAGGATCAGAGGTATCTGCATCAGTATAATAAAACCAAGCACTATATAGTGACACAGTAGTTACACTGGCTCATGGGTATAGCCAGAGGAGGGCTGGTTATAGGATCAGTGGTATCTGCATCAGTATAATAACACCCAGCACTATATAATGGCACAGTAGTGACACTGGCTCATGGGTATACCCAGAGGAGGGCTGGTTATAGGATCAGTGGTATCTGCATCAGTATAATAATACCCAGCACTATATAATGACACAGTAGTGACACTGGCACATGGGTATAGACAGAGGAGGGCTGGTTATATGATCAGTGGTATCTGCATCAGTATAATAACACCCAGCACTATATAATGACACAGTAGTGACACTGGCACATGGGTATAGCCAGAGTATGGCTGGTTATAAGATCAGTGATATCTGCATCAGTATAATAACACCCAGCACTATATAATGACACAGTAGTGACACTGGCACATGGGTATAGCCAGAGGAGGGCTGGTTATATGATCAGTGGTATCTGCATCAGTATAATAACACCCAGCACTATATAATGACACAGTAGTGACACTGGCTCATGGGTATAGCCAGAGGAGGGCTGGTTATAGGATCAGTGGTAACTGCATCAGTATAATAACACCCAGCACTATATAATGACACAGTGGTGACACTGGCTCATGGTTATAGCCAGAGGAGGGCTGGTTATAGGATCAGTGGTAACTGCATCAGTATAATAACACCCAGCACTATATAATGACACAGTAGTGACACTGGCTCATGGGTATAGCCTGAGGAGGGCTGGTTATAAAATCAGTGGTATCTGCATCAGTATAATAACACCCAGCACTATATAATGACACAGTAGTGACACTGGCTCATGGTTATAGCCAGAGGAGGGCTGGTTATAGGATCAGTGGTATCTGCATCAGTATAATAACACCCAGCACTATATAATGACACAGTAGTGACACTGGCTCATGGGTATACCCAGAGGAGGGCTGGTTATAGGATCAGTGGTATCTGCATCAGTATAATAACACCCAGCGCTATATAATGACACAGTAGTGACACTGGCTCATGGGTATAGCCTGAGGAGGGCTGGTTATAAAATCAGTGGTATCTGCATCAGTATAATAACACCCAGCACTATATAATGACACAGTAGTGACACTGGCTCATGGTTATAGCCAGAGGAGGGCTGGTTATAGGATCAGTGGTATCTGCATCAGTATAATAACACCCAGCACTATATAATGACACAGTAGTGACACTGGCTCATGGTTATAGCCAGAGGAGGGCTGGTTATAGGATCAGTGGTATCTGCATCAGTATAATAACACCCAGCGCTATATAATGACACAGTAGTGACACTGGCACTTGGGTATAGCCAGAGGAGGGCTGGTTATATGATCAGTGGTATCTGCATCAGTATAATAACACCCAGCACTATATAATGACACAGTAGTGACACTGGCTCATGGGTATAGCCAGAGGAGGGCTGGTTATAGGATCAGTGGTAACTGCATCAGTATAATAACACCCAGCACTATATAATGACACAGTGGTGACACTGGCTCATGGTTATAGCCAGAGGAGGGCTGGTTATAGGATCAGTGGTAACTGCATCAGTATAATAACACCCAGCACTATATAATGACACAGTGGTGACACTGGCTCATGGTTATAGCCAGAGGAGGGCTGGTTATAGGATCAGTGGTATCTGCATCAGTATAATAACACCCAGCACTATATAATGACACAGTAGTGACACTGGCTCATGGGTATAGCCTGAGGAGGGCTGGTTATAAAATCAGTGGTATCTGCAATAGTATAATAACACCCAGCACTATATAATGACACAGTAGTGACACTGGCGCATGGGTATAGCCAGAGGAGGGCTGGTTATAGAATCTGTGGTATCTGCATCAGTATAATAACACCCAGCACTATATAATGACACAGTAGTGACACTGGCTCATGGGTATAGCCAGAGGAGGGCTGGTTATAGGATCAGTGGTAACTGCATCAGTATAATAACACCCAGCGCTATATAATGACACAGTAGTGACACTGGCTCATGGGTATAGCCAGAGGAGTGCTGGTTATAGGATCAGTGGTATCTGCATCAGTATAATAACACCCGGCACAATATAATGACACAGTAGTGACACTGGCTCATGGGTATAGCCAGAGGAGGGCTGGTTATAGGATCAGTGGTATCTGCATCAGTATAATAACACCAAGCACTAGAAAATAATGTTTTTAATTTCAAATGTACCTTGGTGTCCTTCACTAAGGTCTGTACTTTGGAAAATGTCCGCCACAGCCTTTGTCTGTGCCTATCCCTGTCAATAGATTCTTAACACAAACTACAGCACAAGCTCTGTCTACATAACAGTGAGTGCTGCTGCTGTGCTTCCTATATGCATACATTATAGGGAGATATGAAGTGTGTGTCATGTGACCCCTGTGCTGTTAAAATAGGGCGGCATACATAGCTGCATCGAGCCCTGTATAAATATTCTAATAGATACTATTTTCTGGAAATGTTTGGGGAAAGCTGAACTTACAGCATAAAGAACTGTACTCAGTTTGTTATCATTACTCAATAGAAGTTAGTCAAGTTTTTAATGTCCCTTTAAACTCATGACAGGTATCCGCAATTAAAATAATTCATTGCAAAAGAAATGTTTTTAAAATAATTTTTCACTGTTTTGCAAATCAAGAACAGCTCAGGGATGCACCTTTTGAAAACATTGGTGCAGTGGCGTCACTAGGGGGTGCGGGTCGCACCCAGGTGACACCCTCCAGGGGGTGACACCACCAAAAAAAATAATTTTATTTTATTGAAATTCGAAGAAATACAATGTAGAGATGCATATATTTTTTATTAGAGGGGCCAGCATTTGTGAACATTAGTGGGACTGGAGAAGTTTTTTTGCCCCTTGAGCCAGCGCTGCAATTTCCACAAATAGTTTTCCTGGCTGCTTTTGCTTGTTTGTACTTTGCTCCTCCCCTGCCCAATTTCACTATGAATGTTGTGGGTGTGCCGTGTGGCTTTGCGAAGTTGCGCTGCTAGCCTAAACCTGCTTGCCTATCTGTGCTCACTGCTCAGTGGCGTGTGGAGCAGTAGAGTCACTCACTGCTGTGCTGTCTCTCTAAACGGGAACTGGGAAATCATGAGGGGGATGTCTGGCACCTGACTGCATGACTGTCTGACACTGTCTCTAAAGTGAAGGAGCCACGTATGATGCCCACCAGACCGATACGGTTACGGTACACTAAGTTCACACCGAAGAGGTAGGAGGGGAGGGCAGGCGGGGGTCTGGGGGTGGGCAGAGGTGCTTGGCCATAAGAAGCGGTAGGCACGTGGCCCAGGGCTGTGCACTGACAGACTTGGAACAGAGTTAGAGAGCAGAATTTTCATAGTTTGCGCGCCGAAACCTTTTCTTTAGTGATTTATTTTTAGAGTGCTCTATTTATCTTTCATTTGATGCTCTGCTGAGCCAGGGAGCAGCTCTAGGCATGAGCTTTATAATTAAAGGGACAGTCAACCATAGAATTGTTATTGTTTTAAAAGATAGATAATCCCTTTATTACCCATTCCCCAGTTTTGCATAACCAACACAGTTATATTAATGTACTTTTTACCTTTGTGATTACCTTGTATCTAGGAACCTTCTTCCAGCCCCCTGATCACATGACTGTAACTGTTTATTATCTATTGTCTTAAATTTAGCATTGTATTGTGCTAGATCTTAAATAACTTTCTGTGCCTGAACACAGTGTTATCTATATGGCCCACGTGTACTTTCTGTCTCTTTGTGTTGAAAAGAGATTTAAAAAGCATGTGATAACAGGCAGCCCTCAAAGGCTTATAAATTAGCATATGAGCCTACCTATGTTTAGTTTAAACTAAGAATACCAAGAGAAAAAAGCAAATTTGATGATAAAAGTAAATTGGAAAGTCAATTAAAATTAAAAGTCCTATCTGAATAATGAAAGTTTAATTTATACTTGACTGTCCCTTTAATGCAGTGCAGTTTACATATTTTGTATAATGTGTGTGAGTGTTTTTGTGTGTGTGTGTGTGTGTGTGTGTGTGTGAGTCTGAGTGCTTTTGTGTGTGTGTCTGAGTGTTTCTGTGTGTGTGCCTGAGTGTTTTTGTGTGTGTGTGTGTCTAAGTGTTTGTGTGTGCCTCAGTGTTTTTGTGTGTGTGTCAGTGTTTTTGTGCGTGTCAGAGTGTTTTTGTGTGTGTGTCTGAGTGTGTTTCCGAGTGTTTGTGTGTGCATCTGAGTGTGTTTTTAAGTGTGTCTGAGTGTTTGTATGTGTGTGTGCCTTTGTTTTTGTGTGTGTCTGCTTTCTGGGGGGAGGGGGGGGTGACACCATAACTTACCGCACCGGGTGACACCAACCCTAGTGATGCCACTGCATTGGTGGAATCCAGCAAGGAACAAATGCTAATGAGCTTGTGATCTGAGCTAACCAATCACGCTTATGTATATTTCACCATACCTAATAATAATGGAGACAGTTCAGTCCCTCTGTAATTATACAGCAAAAAAAAATAAAAATGCAAAGAATGTATATTGCAATTTAGTTTTATTCTAGTAGATTAAACACTTTACATGCAGATTAAATATTGAGCCTAATGTTCTATAAAAGAATTCTCACATGATCTATATTATTATTATATCATATTTATTCAAAAAAGTTGATATTTATCAACGTTTTTTTACACAACACAATTTCCTGCTTACTTTTGAAAACTTTTGTATATTAATGCAAAGCGCAGATTATTTTTTTCATGACTCCTGCCCTGCAAACATTCCATCAGGAGTCAGGACAGGTCAGTAGTTGCAGTTTATTAAAACGAGAAAAAAATGTTCTCGCCTCCAGTATCCCTTTAGGGCCAGATCACAAGTGGAGGAGTATTTTGCATTTCTGCTTTAGCGAAAACTCAGCTAGAATTTAGTATTTTGCGCTGGTATTACAAGTTGAAAGTAAACTGTTTTTAGCGGTAACCCGACTAGTGCAAAAATCCGAACTTAGACTATTGCGTGCTTGTGCAAGTATTGAAGTATTCCCCCATAGAAGTCAATAGAGAACAATTTTTGTTTTGCGCAAACATCATTACATATTCTCATTAGTGCTAACCCGACATGGAAATATTAATATTTCATATGACAATGTTGTTTACGTAACAGAATATGTTCTACTTATTATATATATACATAATTATATATAGGTATATATATATATATATATATATATATATATATACATATATATATATATATATACAGTGTATATATATATATATATATGAATATCTTTTTCAAAATACATAGAACATATTCCCCTATGTACAGAACATTGGAATGTGAAATATTTACAGTAAATACATAGTTAAAACCTTTATTAAATATGAATATTGTATACATATGTTTTATCATGGTTTCATCTACTTAACAGCAAAAGGCCCTAATGCACTTATATATATATATATACTGTATGCATACATATGTATTTATGTGTTTATATGTGTATATGTCTGTAAATATATATATATATGTACACATATATAGACATATATATATAGCAAAAACACTTGTAATCTAGCCCTTAATGTTTGTAATTAATTATGGTCTATGGAAGTTGTTTTAAATTGCATGTTCAAGAAAAAAAATGGGAATCATGTTAGCTTTGTGTATCAAATCAACAGTAAGAAAACAAGGGCTAAGTTTTCTTTTAAATTCATCCTTTTATATACAAACCATCTGATTTTGAGGGCTTAAAGCTTTATTTTGGGAACATCGTGCAGCTTTTACGGAGGTAGTCATCGTACAATGGGCAAATACCCTTTTAAAAATATTAGTGTCATTATTAATATTTTTTATTTATTTATTTTTGTATAGCTTTTTTAAATTATAATAATATTTTCATTATTTTATGCTATAGTGAAGCCATGCTCAAGGGTTTAATAGGCAATTTTATTTTTGTTTGCTAGCAAGCTGTAGTGATTTGGTTATTGCTGTTATTCTTGCTTACCAATTGATTTAGTCAAGTAGCTGGAAGGAAACATTCGTATTAAACAGCCACTCTCGCCATAGCACACACTTGGATAATGGTGCATCAGAGATGATTAGTACGGATTGTGTATTTGTGTCTGGTTGACCTGATTTCAATCTAAGGATGTCATTGAGCAAAGAATACAATTATCTTATCATGCTAGCAAGAAAACAGGAACCATGGGATTTAGAGGGCAAACTTCATCATATATTTTTTTATATTGTATACAACATTCCTTTAAAGTACAGACATCAGACAAGTAATTAGTATTGGAATTAGTACAAGGAATTCCTATGTTAAATGGATAACCTTAGCATGGGGATCACATAAGAGTTGATGTAATAAAGATTTAATTGAGGCCATGGCCATACCTGTTTACGTTGTTTTTTTTTATAAACCCATTTAGTGAAAGCAATACAATTAAAATGACTGTTAAAGGGACAGTTTAGTCAAAATTAAACTTTCTTGATTTAGATAGGGCATGCAGTTGTAAACAACTTTCCAATATACTTTTATCATCAAATTTGCTTTGTTCCCTTGGTGGTATTTTTGAAAAGCTAAACCTAGGTAGGCTCAAACTGATTTCTAAACCGTTGAAAAACGACTCCTCGCTCAGAGCAAGTTTTTCACAGTTAGACAGTACTAGTTCATGTGTGTCATATAGATAGCATTGTGCTCACTCCTGTGGAGCTATTTAGGAGTCTGTACTGATTGTCAAAAGCACTGAGATAAGCGGGTAGTCTGCAGAGGCTTAGATACAAGGTAATCACAGAGGTAAAAGTGTATAAATATAAACATGTTGGTTATGCAAAACTGGGGAATGAGTAATAAAGGGATTATCCGTCTTTTTAATCCTTTGAGTGCTAAGCACTTTTCCACCTGGGTGCTAAGATTTTTTAATGTTTTTTTGTTGTTGTTTTATTTTTTTCAGACCCCCAAGACTTACACTGTTGGGAAGGTTGGGCGATTACCTTTCCAATGGTGGGTCTTGGGGGTCTGTAGCTGCTTAGATGCCTGAGATACAGGCTTCTAAGCAGCATGCCCCTTGCTCCTATACTTAACATTGTTAAGTATAAATAAAGTTGCGCAGTGACGTCATCACGTTATTACGTGTGATATCACCACGCAAAACGGGAAGCCCCGGCAATGCCTGTCACTCTACAGGCACGATCGCCAGGGTAGGAGTGGGTGGGAGCCCCCAGATCTCCCTCAAGGTGGGAGAGTGCTAGCGACGGCTCTGAGCCATCGTTAGCACCAGAGTGGGAAACTCTGCGACGGCTCAGAGCCGTCGTTAGCACTCAAGGGGTTAAACAATAAAAATTCTGGTGTAATATTTTATAGCAGTATTTTGATATTGCCTTGTATGTCCTGGTTCGTCTTGCACTGTTGAAGTGGGGCTTTACTGCTCTGCCTACATATGTTCAGGTTGTACTTAGAGTTGGTTGTGTTGTGTATACTGTACTATGAATTGGAGGAAAGGAAACCACTTAAAGGGACAGTCAACCCAAAAAATGTCCTTACTCCTACAGATAAAGTTTACTAGGATAAATATTTTAAAATGTAGCCCAATTTCGCTAAATATATAGTTTAAGAAAAATTACTTACTACATAACCCTCGGGAGTTTTGAAATGGCCGCCAGCCCCCTCCTCTATTTCGTCATAACTCTTTTTCCTTCCTCTAGTGCAAGAAACTTTTCGTGCCTCCGCTTTCCCGTTTTTTGCGCATGTGTAATGTGACGATTTTAATGTAGGGGCCTTTTGAAGCAGGAACTAAAAATATCCTAGCGGTTTCTATATGCGGCAGTAGATGAAGAGAAGCCAACTGTTCCGCTGCATATAGAAACCGCTAGGATACTGAGCGGTACTGATGATCCTGAATTCTGCTAATTTGTCAAGCAAAGTTTTAGCATCCCTGTAAAAATGTAATTCTTTATTGCTTTATTTTGTATGTATGTCCCCTTTGTAAACCGTGCCTAATAGGTAAAGCGAGAATGTAAGGGGAATATAAAGAAATTGCTGAAAGTGGTTCTGAACATCTGTAAAATCCCAGCTACTCCGTTTAATAAATGACTGAGAATACCAAACATTAAATCTGATCCATGTATACGAATACAATATGAAGCCTCTGTTTGTCATTGATTATAATAAACCATTCTGTCTATTTACGGCATATTGTATCCAAACTCACTCATCACTTTCTGCAATGCTTATCTGAGATACAAGTGTAGCCATATATTCTTTCCATTATAAGAGAAGTTTGCAAGACAGTCTCTCCTCTTTCCAGGCTATTATTAATGTCATGATTTCTGACAATATAATAGATCGTTTTTGTTTTAGAAGTAAACTCCACCTGGAGGCGCTTGGATGGTGGTTACTTTTTCTGTGACTTTAGCCATAAGACTGACTTTATTGAAGTGAGCTTTATCTTTCTCATGATAGTGGTTAGATTTTCTAGGGAAGAATTTTTTTCTAAGAAAAGACTTACATCCCTACTTGCAGTGTATAGGTGTAAATATTCCACTATATTTTGAACAGCATTGTATTTCTAGAAAAATCAGGGTGTACTGAAGTATACAAGCAGTGGCAGAGATAATCAGCCCAGTATTGTACAGTATACAAGGCACTAAATTACACATATATAAATGTATTCATTGTTCAGACACAGCAATTCCAACTCATAGAGCTCCAGAATGTGGTATGTTTGTATTTTCATTTAAAAGATGCAGGTTGCTTTAAAACTTCTCTATAGTTCAGAGGCAAACTGTAAAAATAAAAATGATCTATTATAATGTCAGAAATCATGACATTAATAATACCCTGGAAAGAGGAGAGACTGTCTTGCAAACTTCTCTTATAATGGAAAGAAAATATGGCTACATTTTTATCTCAGATAAGCATTGCAGAAAGTGATGAGTGAGTTTGGATACAATATGCCGTAAATAGACAGAATGGTTTATTATAATCAATGACAACCAGAGGCTTCATATTGTATTCGTATACATGGATCAGATGTAATGTTTGGTATTCTCAGTCATTTATTTAATGAAGTAGCTGGGGTTTTACAGATGTTCAGAACCACTTTCAGCAATTTCTTTATATTCCCCTTACATTCTCGCTTTACCTATTAGGCACGGTTTACAAAGGGGACATACATACAAAATAAAGCAATAATGAATTACGTTTTTGCAGGGATGCTAAAACATTGCTTGATAAATTAGCAGAATTCAGGATCATCAGTACTGCTCAGTATCCCAGCGATTTCTATATGCGGTGGTAGATGAAGAGAAGCCAACTGGTCCGCTGCATATGGGAACCGCTGGGATACTGTGCGGTTTTTTTTAGTTCCTGCTTCAAAAGGCCCCTTCACTAAAATCGGCTCATTGCGCATGTGCAAAAAACGGGAATGCAGAGGCACGAAAAGTTTCTTGCAGAAGAGGAAGGAAAGAAAAAGAGTTATGACGAAATAGAGGAGGGGGCTGTCGGCCATTTCAAAACTCCCGAGGGACATGTAGTAAGTATTTTTTCTTGAAAACTATATATTTAGCAAAATTGGGCTACATTTTGAAATATTTATCCTAGTAAACTTTATCTGTAGGAGTAAGGACATTTTTTGGGTTGACTGTCCCTTTAAGTCTGGGGACTTTTTAAATTTTTCAAATATTTACTGACTTAAAGGAAATTCTAGTGTTAGGGATAGTTCTTTGGGGGTGCTGTGCTCCCCAGTTCATTACTGTAGCATGCCCAAGCCTCAAAAGTGCTATATACTATGAATTTGCAAGGCAGCATATTTTAACATGTTCTAGGTGATAGTGTGGTCTAACACCAGTACTTCACTGGAGACAAGTAGCTTTCTTGTCAACCTTCTATACTCTTGTTCAGAGAGGATTTGCCTGGTATTTCGGCGCTGGACTGACCGTAATAAGCGGGATCAGACTAATATACTTCAAGAAAGTTATTCTCTGTGAAATGAATTACTGGGCTAAAAAGAAGCTGCATCCAGGTGGTAAATCACCATAGAACAAGATAACAAGTTATTGACCTGGTTGTTCGTTCCTGTGAGTGTGCTTCTCTCTGTATGTATTATGTCTCCCAAAGGTAAATAAAGTCAACCAGATGTGGACTCCTTGCTCAGTGTGCTAAGAGAAATATGGCTACACCTCACTGACGAGGCTCAATGAGGGCCGAAACGATCAGCTGGGGTTGCTGTGTTCCTTGTTTAGAGAGGAATTGCCTGGTATTTCGGTGCTGGACTGACTGTAATAGGCCATCAGGCTGATATACTACAGGAAAGTTCTCTGTGAGAAGCATTACTTGGCCAAAAAGAAGCTGCAACCAGGTTGTAAATTGCCATTATTATTGAGTTATTGAGCTGGTTTTTAATTCCTGAGAGTGCGTTTCTCTGTTTGTGTGTGTGTGTGTGTTTATATATTTGGTATGATAATTTGCTCACATATGTATAGAGAAAAAAAGAAAATGCACATAGGCTTGTTTTCCACGTGATGAATGCAGACTTATTAGGGTTGGGCGAATGTGTTTATATTCGAATGTTAGAACAAATGTTATTGTAGAAATTTGATTTACATAATAGAATGTTGATAAGAATAAATATTTTTAAAAATTTGTTTTTCGAATGTTATTTACAGTTTTCGAATGTCACATTAGAATTTGAATGTCACATTCGAATTCGAATATTACATTTATAAAACACAATTGTAGACTAGAAACACTATTTCGAATTTGAATATCACATTCTAATCGTATATCACATTCGAAATTGAATATTACATTTATAAAACACAGTATTAGACTAGAAATACTATTTCGAGTTCAAATGTCACATTCGAATTGAAATGTCACATTCAAATTCAAATATTACAGTTAAAACACAGTATTAGACTAGAAATACTATTTCAAATTCGAATGTGACATTCGAATGTAGCATTCAAATTCAAATATTACATTTATTAAACACAGTTGTAGACTAGAAATACTATTTCTAATTTGAATGTCACATTCGAATTCGAATACAACATTTCGAAATTGAATGAATACATAGCTAAACATTCTATTATTTTAACGAATATTTTCGAATTTTATTGAAAAATTTGAAAACGAAAATTCAAAAATAGAATGTTAGAATGTTATATAAACATTCGAAATTCGATTCGAACGAACGAATGTATAAAAATTTGTTTTAAATTTCGAATTTTTAGAAACATTCGCCCATCCCTAAGACTGATATGGAAGCTGTAACCAAGTTTGGAGAGCCTGTTTAGGTGCTGCAGCGGACTACAGATGAATTGCATGTCCAGACTACATGTATCTATGTTCTAGCTCAGCACTTAGGATGTTGCTTATATACTTGACATGAAGTAACTGCCGTAACATGCAAGTTGTTGAACTGTGAGTACAATATTGATAATTTGGCATTTGTATATGAGCCAGTACTTTTGTATATACTCCCGGACAGTGGATGACATATGATTTGGTATCTGGCTAATGTGCTCTAAATAAACCCACATCACCTTTGGCTGTGGATTACAAATTTTCTATAATACTGAACTATAAGTGGCTGGTTATTGCTGCAACAAACTCGGATCTCAGGTTATTTTTATAAATCTGCCCCAAATGCCCGCAAAATACTGTCTAGTTTAGTTTATTAAAAAATAAAGATGGCAAAGGTACACTGACGAGCAATCCCCAAGATATAGCTTATGAGTTTGCATGTTTAAACATTTATATAATCTAGCTAAATTGATATCATCTTATAAGCAATTGGAACTAATATTTACATTTTTTAGCAACTGCCACCTTTCTAAATTAGAACAGGAGGAGATAGACACATTGAATGCTCCCATCTTAAATGAATAAGTCAGGACAGCCATCAAAACTATAAAAAGCAGTAAAGCGCCGGGTCCAGGAGGCTTCTCTGGCAAATTTTTCAAAACGTTTATCGACATTTTGGCAACTCCCTTAGCTGAGTTTTTCTCAGCTATCATGTCAGGAGCAATAAGTCTCCCTGATCTACTACTTGCTAGAATATCCGTAATCCCAAAACTGGGCAAAAGCAAGCTTAAATGTAGTAATTATCATCTGATTTCCTTGATAAATCAAGACATGAAACTTTTTACCAAAATCTTAGCAACAAGACTTAATAAGATTATCCCCAAATTGGTACACCCAGATCAGGTTGGGTTTATTAAAAAATGAGAGGCCCCTGACAGCATCAGACATGTAATTGATCTTGTCAATTTTTATTCTAATACCAGTACACCTTCTCTGTACCTTGCGCTGGATGCAGAGAAGGCATTTGATAGGATTGACTGGATATACCTTCAAAGGGTACTGTCATGGATGAGCTTCTCATATCCATTCATTTCCACAATTTCTGCTATTTACTCTTTGCCTGTAGCATTTGTAAAGATTGCTGGGTATAAATCAAAAACATCTTCATTCGTAACTGAACCCATCAGGGTTGTCCTTTATCCCCATTAATATTTGCACTATGTGTGGAACCACTAGCCGCGGCACTTATAAGTTCAGCAGATATCTCAGGAATTAGGGTGGGTAAAGATGAACATAAAATTGTCCTTTTTGTGGATGACATTATTTTAACATTAACAAAACCGCTAATTTCCCTACCCATTGTATATAACATTCTTGATAAATTTAGGGTTATCTTTAGACATGTGCAATGCAAAAAATTAGTTTCGGCAAATTAGTTTAGTTAAGTTAAAAAAAATAATCATTTCGGCAAATTAGTTATGTTAAGTTAAATCTTTTTTCGGATCCGTTAATTTTTTTGGATCCCTTTTTTATTCATAAGCATTATTCTATTCTGAAGTTTAGAATAGAATAATGCATATGAATAAAGAAAGGATCCGAAAAAATGATTTAACTAAACATAACTAATATGCCGGCGGTTGCCGAAACAAAATGATCTAAAACCGCCACACACTTCGCCAACACTAAATAAAGCTATTAACTCCAAAACTGCCGCCCCCCACATTGCCAACACTACCTAAACCTATTTACCCCTAAACCGTAGTTCCCCGACATCGCCGACACTAACTAAACCTTTTAAGCCCTAAACCGCCATTCCCAAACGTCGCCAACACTAACTAAACGTATTAACCCCTAAACCGCAGTTCCCCAACATCGCTGACACTAACTAAACCTTTTAACCCCTAACCCGCTGTTCCCAAAAATTGCCGACACTAACTAAAACACTAAATAAACCTATTAACCCCTAAACCGCCGGCCCCCACATTGCAACAACCTAAATTAAACTATATTAACCCCTAAACCTAACACCCCGAACTTTAACATAATTAAAATAGACCTAAATTAAACTTACAATTATTAACTAACTACCTTTTTAAAAATAAATACAAACTTACCTGTGAAATAAAAATAAAACCTAAGCTAGCTAAAATATAACTATTTACTAACTACCTTTTTTGTGGATAATTTGTTATTTTTTGTAATTGTAATTTTTTTTATTTTTTGTAATTTTAGTGTTTATTATTTTTTGTAATGTTAGTTTTTTTATTTTTAGTAATGTTAGGTTTTATTAGTGTAAGCTTAGGTTTTATTTTTATTTCACATGTAAGTTTGTATTTATTTTAACTAGGTAGTTAGTAAATAGTTATATTATAGCTAGCTTAGGTTTTATTTTTATTTCACAGGTAAGTTTGTATTTATTTTTAAATAGGTAGTTAGTTAATCATTGTAACTTTAATTTAGGTCTAGTTTAATTATGTTAAAGTTAGGGGGTGTTAGGTTTAGGGGTTAATAGTTTTATTTAGGTTGTTGCGATGTGGGGGCCGGAGGTTTAGGGGTAAATAGGTTTAGTTAGTGTTGGCGATGTTTGGGAATGGCAGTTTAGGAGTTAATAGGTTTTGTTAGTGTTGGCGATGTCGGGGAACTGCAGTTTAGGGGTTAATAGGTTTAGTTAGTGTCGGCGATGTTAGGGAACTGTGGCTTAGGGGTTAATAGCTTTATTTAGTTGGTGTCGGCGATGTCAGGGAACGGAGGTTTAGGGGTTAATAGCTTTATTTAGTGATTTAGTTAGTTGTGATGTCGGGGAACTGCGGTTTAGATTAGAACAATGAAACATTTCTGTATATGAATAATGGATTAAAAAATTCAGAAACTGATTTATTCATTTTCTGAATTTTTCGGGATTTTAGTTATGGTGCTGATTCGGGAATTCGGATGCATTCGAATCTCTGAATCGGCCAAAACGAAACGCACATGTCTAGTTATCTTTGGATATAAAATTAATAACAGCAAATGTAAAGCACTGGCAGTGAATTTACCTATCCACACTAAAATACTTTTAGAGATTAATTTTGGTTTCACATGGGCAAAAAAGCTATTCGCTTCTTAGGCATAAATATTCCTCAGAATTTAGCCGATCTCTTTAAAATAAACTATGCTCCATTGATTGCACAGCTACGAAAAGTTATGTATAGGTGGGCTAAATCCAATATTTCCTTCCTAGGAAGGATAGTAGTTTCAAAAATGTCTATTCTACCTAGAATACTTTACCTTTTTCGAGCACTGCCAATCCCGGTGAGAGTGGGGGAACTTTGCAAGCTTCAGAGGGACATACTATCCTTTATTTGGAATAATAGGAAACCTAGGGTAAATAGGCTGACCATGCTACTACACAGGAATAAAGGGAGGATGGGGGTTACAGATCTCATTGCCTATTTTTACTCAGCCCGTTTAGCACAGACTTCGATGTGGCATAATGACCCCCTAGATACTAGATGGATACAGTTAGAATAAAACCTCCTTAATTTTCACCCAATATATAAGATTCTTTGGTCCAGGACTACTAATAGGCCTCCCAGTGATAGATCATTTATTTCCATTCAGAACTCAATATTTATATGGGACTTACTAACTAAGAAATTTACGCTCAAGGAGAACTTCTCGAAAGCGACTACCCTAATTACTTTTTATGTCTAGAAAGAAATAGCGACTCAAAACATTTGGGCAAATAAGGGACTATACAGAATTAAAAAAACACTAGATACCTAAATAGCTGCACTATCAGGAACTAAAAAGGAGGTGCGCCAATATAAATTAGAATGTTAGCGTATATAATTTCACTTGCCAAGCCTATTAGTATTAGGGGTAAAAATTAAGACCATACTACAAACACTGTGAAATATATAAATAAAGTTAATAATAATATAAAAACCTAAATTGCAACAAATATGTTAAATATACAAAATAAAGTCCCAACTCAAAAGAATAAACATAAATGTATATATGAGTCCATATAAACCATAGACCAGATCCCACAACGTTATAAGGGTCACAGCAGCTCTCTCCAAAGTGGCAGAAAGAAGGAACAGTCCTAAAAGACAAAAAACGAGAGGCGCTCTTGGTGCAGCAAATTCCAAACAGAGACAAACATGCGAATACACAATAAGTTCCAGGTACTCACAAGAAAAGTTGCACAAGCAGTGCAATATCGTGCAGGCCGAAACTTCAGAGCCGTTCGGCTGACTCACAGTGGCTGAAGCAGATGGTATCCAGAATGAGGCTCCAATCCTGATACTAATCACCTCTCAGGGACGCCAACAGGAACCGATCAGCACTGTAGATATCCGGCACTTGGCTCGGAGCCCAACCAGACAGTTCACTCCGACAACGGGAAATAATAACAAGTCCAGAGCAAGACTTAAAATAACATATACACTTTATTAAAACATATAAAAGTGTTGCTTAACAACGCGTTTCTCGGCTGAGTGCCGTTTCATCAGGCTATTGTTTGGCTATATAAGTCTTGCTCTATTTATACCCCTTCTAACCTATCAGCGACTTTAAAATTGGCGCGCCTCCTATCCAGGCTCTATTCGAATCCTAACATTGGTTAATACAGCTGAGAGCCAGTATCCAATAAAATCCAACGGTTAGGGCACTCCTCTGATATATGGTGCATCGTCATAATCATGATAATAATATCCGTTAGATTTGCTTGGGCTAACGCATATTACTAATGTGCTCTGGATAATCTAGGATTAAAATAAAATACTCCTTGTACTATAACCTTTAGGATACAAATTCCACTATAAAGATACTGGATTATAATGTTCGCTAATAAACTAAATTAACACAAGGGAACTACGATACAGATGACCCTTACGTGCAGTAAATACCATTGCAACCATATTAAAGAAAATACATATACAGATATATAAATGTACCAATATAGAACCAATGGGGAAATTTGTTTTAGTTTACCTTAAGCTAGTTCTAGTAAGCTTATTTAACATAGCTTCTATTCCAACAGATAGATGTTGAATGTTATACCTGATATTACCATTGTTCTATCCCAACATTTTAAAATAAATAAATACATTCAATTTACATTTGTTGTTAAGGAACAATACATAAAAAAAACAATACATTAAAAATATATATATATAATACCATTGTAATTTAAAGATAAAATTAGAAAATAAAAATAAATATAAATAAAAAAAATAAATAAAAATAAAATTAGCCAATTAAATTGACATTATTATTGAAAAAAAGACCAAATTAACCAAAAAGTTGCCACTAACAGAAATATGTATATTTAAATAATATAAGGGATATGAGGATATTAATTGTTCATTCAAGATGTTAATTGGGCACATTGAATATACTAGGATTCATCTTACCCCCCTATATATCTAATACCTAAAGCTATGTGTACTGTGAATTTGTACTTTTATATAATATAAGAGATAAGGAATATTTGACACCCTATCATTGGTGAATATATCATGATTAATTTATGTTATATATGTAAGATACTAAAATAATATAAGTGATATATATATGTGTAAAAATTATTTTAAATAGTTATGCTATAATGCTGTATATTATGCTGTATATAATACTATACAGAATTGCAGACGTGCTTACAGATCAAGGGCTTCTCACTTATAACCAATATTGCGACCTAGGTGACCCTTACTCCTCAAAATGGTTCCAATATTTCCAATTGCACTCAAGAGTTACAGAGATCATAGGTAATAAAGAAATTATTACCTTTTCCTTCTTGCCATTGTTTAGCAAAATCTAAAATTAAAGGTGCCATTGCAGGTCTATATCCCCTACTGAACTCACCTCATGGGTATTCCAAACTACACTACATGGGCAGATGAGAGGCAGATCTACATTTAGGGCACTCAGCTCAAACATGGGCTGATTTGGTTAAAAAATCGATGTCTTTTACTATAGGTGTTAATTTGCAAGAAAACTTTGTTAAAGGGACAGTCTACCATAGAATTGTTATTGTTTTAAAAGATAGATAATCCCTTTATTACCCATTCCCCAGTTTTGCATAACCAACACAGTTATATTAATATACTTTTTTACCTCTGTGATTGCCTTGTATCTAGGAACCTTCTTCCAGCTGTGACTGTTTATTATCTATTGTCTTAAAGTTAGCATTGTTTTGTGCTAAATCTTAAATAACCCCCTGTGCCTGAACACAGTGTTATCTTCTGTCTCTTTGTGTTGAAAAGAGATTTAAAAAGCCTGTGATAAGAGGCAGCCTTCAAGAGCTTAGAAATTAGCATATGAGCCTACCTATGTTTAGTTTAAACTAAGAATACCAAGAGAAAAAAGCAAATTTCATGATAAAAGTAAATTGGAAAGTTGATTAAAATTAAAAGTCCTATCTGAATAATGAAAGTTTAATTTATGCTAGACTGTCCCTTTAAAGTTGCATTTAGGTGGTATATGACACTAGACAGACTGAGATCACAAATTACCTCGGCCACCCAAAACTGTTTTAGGGGCTGTGATGATCGTGGCACATACCTCCATATATCCCCTTGTTCAAGATATTTGGGAGAATGTGACTAAGTTAATCAGTAAAATCTTTGAGAAAGACATAACTCTTACACCTCAGATAGCTCTATTACATCACCCGATCAGGGGGATCCTCCATCCACACCTCAAGTTGGTGCAAATGATTTGGCACCTGTCTGGAAATAGGGGCAAAACAGCAGGCTGACACTTTGCAGTGTTCAACTTACTAATCTCTGTCTTCGGGTATATCTATGATGTTTTTTTGGTAAAATATATATCTATATATACAGATGATTATATATAGGTATTGATATATACATATATATATATATATATATATATATATATATATATATATATAGGAATATACATTTAAAAATACATATTCTGCTATGTGAAGAATATTGGAATGTGAAATATTTATAGTAAATACACAGTATAACACTTTATTAAACATGATTATTGCATAAATATGCTTTAGCATGTTTTCATCTTCTTAACTGCAAAGGGCTCCAATGCACATATATATAGACATATATATATATATATATATATGTCTATATATGTGTGCATATGTACTTATGTCTGTAAATACATATATACACATATAAATGCATATGTACACACATGTATATACACACACACATATTTATATGTATATATACATACATACATACATAAACTTATTTAGACACGTGTATGTATGTATCTCTCTTTTTGATGACTTTTGTGACACTTTTTTGTTTTGCCTAACAATTAACCAGAGCTCTGAAGTCACGCTTTACGACAAGCTTAAATCATGATTGAGCTCACACGTTCGCATTTACTTTCATCTTGTAATAAGAGCGCTCCTTCCGACGCGTGTAAAGAGCCATGATAAATCCGATATTGCTCACGCAAAACAATTAGCACACCACTCTTAATCAAGCCCTTTGTTTTTTAGATACAAATAGCATTATATTAATATAATCAATAAATTTGTTCAGATTTTATCATTTTGGATGTTGTCCAGTTCCTTCTCCTTTCAAGCAGTCTAGAGTTAGGACGGTTTGCCTGATTCCGTTGTATTGCACATGCTGTTTGCCCCATGGAATATCCATTTATTGTGGTGGAAATTGTGAGTTGGCATAACGAGACGATCCAATAACAGCCATTTCAACCGGAACGATTCCGATCAGTGAACCTGAAGCCAGAGATTAGTGAGTTGACCACTGCAAAGTGCCAGCCTGCCGTTTTGCACCTATTTCCAGATAGGTGCCATCACAATTGTTAGTGTAATTTTATAACCCTTCTCCCCATTTTTATGCAGAAAACACTACAAGGTGCCCCTTGTCTTTTCTTTGATGTTTATAAACAATTTAAGTATTTTTAAAGTAATTGCAAATTGCATGTTTGTTTTAGTAAAAATGTATTTATGCCCATGTGCAGCACAATAGCCTTACATGTAGATGCATCTATGGTATTATCAATGATCTTTTGCACTGCCTTTACCTTTATTGTGCAAAATAATAATTAGGGCTGAGTTATTTTGCGCTTCACAATCAATAAAATCAATAACACATTTCCAGCATTTATAAGTTGTTGTTTAACAAAAATGATATATATATGTGTGTGTGCTAGCAATCTAGAGCACCATATTGTTTCAATATGAAGCACAGTTTAGTAGTAGTAGCAGTAGTAGTGTATTAGTAGCTGACTCATTTTTGCTCATATTGCAAGTTTTCAGTCAGGTATTGTGGTCCGACATACCACTTTCTATTTTAAAGGGACATTAAACCCAAATTTTTTCTTTCATGATTCAGATAGAGAATACCATTTTAAACAACTTTCTAATTTACTTCTGTTATCTAACTTGCTTCATTCTCTTGATATTCTTTCCTGAAAAGCATATCTAGATAGGCTCAGTAGCTTCTGATTGGTGGCTGCACATAGATGCCTTATGTGATTGGCTCACCTGTGTGCATTGCTATTTCTTTAACTAAGGATATCTAAAGAATGAAGCAAATTAGATAATAGAAATAAATTGGAATGTTGTTTAAAATGATATTCTCTGTCTGAATTATGAAAGAAAATTTTTGGGTTTAATATCCCTTTAATGCTTTTGAAAACCTGGTATTAACTTTAATTGCTTGCATTTGTGTTTTGAAATACACCTTAAATGTTGTTGGAATAAATTAATTCAGTTTGAACTAAGGCTTAAATGGACACTTAAGTCAATTTTTTTCATGAATTAAATAGAGCATACAATTTAACAAGAAACAACAACAAAACAATTGTGCTCAGTCTTTAAAGTTTACAATTGAACTACATTTTCCATGATGCCCAACTAGACTGCAGAGTTCCTAAGCATATTGGGAAATGTAGTTTCAAAACACCTGGGGTGCCAAGGTTAGCCATAGCTGGTCTAGGGTGTATTATTATTATTATTGGTTATTTGTAGAGCGCCAACAGATTCCGCAGCTCTAAAATGTGTATATGTGCTAGGTCTAATAAATAAAATGAAATGTTGAAATTGTAAGTTTTGTGCTAAAGACAGTTTGTACATTTGCATTATCTGACATTAATGATTTTATTGAAGGCCATAATAGAAAGCCTGCAGAAAACGAATATGCAGAAATGCCTTTACTAATCCATGCAATCTCATTACTGTAGTGCACACCATACAAAGACTCACACAATAAATATTAACTTATATTGACTTTTAATACCATTGAAATGCAAGTGGCATGGGTTGCGCACCAGTTTTATTAATGCTTATCTGGCTCTTAATGGGATGGGATTATATCAGCTAAATACCTATGTGATCTTCTTATGTGGTAATATACTGTATAATAATGGTTAAAGTATCAATATTCCACATGAAACTTTCTATAAAAAATGCAAGCAATATGATTAAATACCCTTAAAGATTAGAAACAAACAACTGGAAACCTTATTAATTCTCCAACAGTCACTATAGCACATGGCAGCAATAACGTAATATATCGACCATTCAATGCTCCTTCAACAACATGGGGCGTAGTCCAATTTCTCCTTTTGTTTTCTATTTTTCTCACAAATAAAATGTTAGCTAACTTACTTAAAAGTATGCAAATGAAAATATCATAATGTGTGATCTTTTATTTCAGCTTTTATTTCCTTGCTCAATATATTTATATATTAAGTTTCAACCTTTTACCTTTTTTGAGTTTTTTTCCCCTCCAAATTAAAATTGAATGACCCATGTTTGAAAAAAAACCCTTAAACTAAAATATGTAGAAGAATGATCTACCTATTTATAATTTTTTTTAGCAATTACAAAATAAAAACCTTCTGATATGTAGTAACATGATTTTTATTTTGAATTTTTGACAGGTCCACTTAGCTTTTGTTTGGTTTACTTGCTCTTAATTTATGTTTATCCAAGGAAAAAGAATTGCCCAGCACAGACTGTAACCAGGTGGACGCTACTGAGGTTCTGCACATGCCCCACAACACAAGTCCATCACACACAAAAACATAGCACAACGTTTCGGTCAACACCTGACCTTAATCATGTTGCATAAACATATGCCTTACATCACTCTATATAAAGCCCAAATGGGAGGAGTCTAATACCTGTACAGGTGTCTCACATTCACTTCACAGACATGTAGTAATAGAAAAATTCTGGACTTCATCTAGTGGCCAAAAGAATTTTCATCCATACATATGTGTAACCTGGAAAAACAGTACACAATTACTATCATATACATTAACATTATCTCATCAGTATAGGAATATAAGATGTAAAACAGCAAGATAATATTTATAATACAGACATCAAATTCAAATCTGTATGTTCCAAAATATATACAAAAATATTTATGTATTTATTTATAAAGTGACACTCCAGTCAATTTCCCTATTCATACCCAGAGGGGTAAGGGACTGAAGGGTGTAAATCCAAAAAATCTCCGTACTTTTAAGGATTTTTAGTTTAATTCTATCCCTAATCCTACATGTGGACTCCCCAATCTATTCTTAAAGGGGAAAATACCAAAACCAAAGATAAAAAAGTCAACAAACGTTTGGTGTTTGTCTCCCAATATAGTTCCCTGAGTGATAATGTTATGGGCATTATTAAAATACACTGGCCAATAGTGAAAGATCTGAACCCCCAGATCAAGAATTTTGAGGAATCACCAATGCCTGCTTACAGGAGATGTTAAAACATTAGGGATGTACTTGTAAGAGCGGACATAGGCCCAGAAAGGAAGACTATACAGACTTATATATGTACTCCTAAATTAGGATGCTTTCCGTGCCTTAGTTGCTGTAATTGCAGTAGTTTAAACAAAGGTGATTCTTTTGTCCTTCTCCTGAATGGGAGAAAGTTTAAAATTCCTGTTTTTTTTACTTGCAACTTTGAGTATGTAATATATCTCATTAAATGTCCTTGCTCAAAAATATATATTGGGGAGATAGAATTAATGAACACAAATCCAACATACGTTGTAAGAACAAGGAAGCATCGGTATCTAAACATTTCTTGCAAGCTGGGCATACCATTTCCCAACTAAGGTTTCAGGTAATAGAGCAGGTTATGAGACCCAGGAGGGGTGGAGATAGACTAAAAATCTTTAAAATTAGAGAGACTTTTTGGATTTACACGCTTCAGTCCCTTACCCCTCTGGGTATGAATAGGGAAATTGACTGGAGTGTCACTTTATAAATAAATACATAAATATTTTTATATATATTTTGGAACATACAGATTTGAATTTGATGTCTGTATTATAAATATTATCTTGCTGCTTTACATCTTATATTTCTATACTGATGAGATAATGGTAATGTATATGATAGTAATTGTGTACTGTTTTTCCAGGTTACACATACTGTATGTATAGATGAATATTCTTTTGGCCATTAGATGAAGTCCAGAATTTTTCTATTACTACATGTCTGTGACGTGAATGTGAGACACCTGTACAGGTATTAGACTCCTCCCATTTGGGTTTTATAAAGAGTGGTGTAAGGCATATGTTTATGCAATATGATTAAGGTCAGATGTTGACCGAAACGTCAGGCTATGTTTTTTTGTATGATGTCTAAATAAAAGATTGTTGAAGATTATCAAGTGCTGCTGCTACTTTTTTAATTGCTGGACTTAATTAATGTTAATGAGCAGTGATCAAGTGCGTGAAGCACGAAACGTTTGCTGTTTTTTACACCTGTTCTTTTACTTGTATTTTGCACGACTGTGCTGACCACTTTTTACATATTTTGCATGTTTTTAATCATGTTGGAATAAAGCTGAACTTTTAACTTTTTTCCGGGCTTGGAGCGCTGTTTTTTTTTGTTCCCTCTCTGGATTTCCTGTGATCATGGGTGTGTGTGCAGACACACAGGGAACTATGGCTGCCGTCTGGAATCTACTATAAAAGATAGAGTTATCCCACTGTGGAAATTAACTTTTTTACCCTCTCTCTATTTTGTGCCTAACTCACACCTTTTAAGAATCATCTAACTACCCCAAGGGTGCTCCGTTGTGCAGGTTTGTTTGTTATTCTTAATTAATGTTTCACTATTCCAAAGGGGAGAGACCTTGATTCTCGCAAACAAGGGAAAGAACAACAATATCTTAGTTTGTTGAACTTTGGGAGCAAAATAAATTACGGTCACAGAGCTCCATTTGTAGCGAATCATGTCTGCTGCACATCGCTGCAGGTGCACAGCATATGCTGTCCACATTTAACATTTCACAGCATTTCACCAGAAATTCTTGTGCAATGCTACTCCCTGCTAACTGACGGGCAATAGGCCACTAGCAGGTCCTGTCAATCTTCTAGATCGGATCTGATTGAGTTGATTTCAATCCGGCACCTTTCTTACAACAACTGCTTCTTAACTTTTGTTTGAAGTGATACTGAAATGATGTGCCTCCAAACCGGCAACCGCTGCTTGATAAATGACGCCCACAGAGTTAATTTAATCCAATATGTCTTTTATTTAAGCAGGGTAAATTTTCTATATCAGGTAAATATACACTTTTATCAAAATAACAAGAAGAAAGCAATCTGAATTACTTTAGGTTATAATGGGATATCAGGAGCGGAGCTGCCCGGCAACTGAGATGGTCGCATGATCTGAGAGCTCCGTGTATACAGCAACCAAGAAAGCCCTACTAGCAATAGTAAACCTAAAAAAAAAATATCTGAACTGACGGGTAATATCACAAGAAGAGGCCCCAGACATGCTGAAAAGCAATCGGTAATTGAACGATCTATGCTGAGCTGACCGCCACACACTGGAGCGCCATCTTGGAATATCAGTACACTGAGCAGGGATAATCTCTGCAGCACTTAAAAGTACCTAATAGACCTCCAGGCCTCTGCCGTATCATAATGTCTAATGTGTGTTATAGTGCTTGCCAACATGGATTCACAAGCATCCTTTAACGTTATCAAAGATCTACTGGAAGAACATGGGAGGAAGATGTGACTTGATGCTCTTACATGTATGATCCAAGCAGCGCACACACGTGACAACAATACCGTGGAGGAGCACAAAGAGGTGTAGGAGCTTCAGAGCAACTTAGCACCTATGGCTCTCCAAGTGTGCTCCTCTCCACTAGCATCAAAAGGCACAAGCCTTAGGGCAGAGTTTCCCTTGCCTGAGAATCATCTGCCGCTACAAGCAGATTACACACACAAAATGGTTTACCACATGGTGGACCATACAGAGAAGCAGGAACCACAGAGCGTTATAGTGCTTACACATTTTCAACCACGTTTCTCTTCGCCATTACAAACTACCGTAACTCTCAGGGATGTGATGGTTTTGCAGAGGAACCATGTGAGAGGGCTGCACAACTAAGCACCTTTATGCACTTGTCATAGCAGCCCTGCTGGGAGCACCGGCAGATCCTGCAGCCTACACCAGGCTATGAGCCATTATTCTTCCTGTGATCTCCGGTCTGGTGTCGGGTGAATGTGGCGACAAATCCCTGGAGATATATCTGCATTAGCAGAGGCTCCCATAGCTAAGATACTTTCACACTGTATACAGGGGTCACAAAGCACTGTAATCTCCCACATAAGGCACATACAATTATGAACTAGCTCCTGGGACTTCTGTTCATTAAAGTGAGGTGTCAGCAATAAGGTTTTGCTTATAATCAGCATCAATAGCATATTCTATTATGAGCAATTTTTTTTATAGGATAAGAGTAATATTTGTTGCCTACTTTTATTCTATGATTCTGCACTGTGACATTAGGGGTGCTGAAACTTGGGAGAAATAGTACCATCTGAATAGGGCAACTTACTAGCTTCAGTTAAGCTTTGTGTTATCTTAAATGCTACTCAATTACATTTTGCATACCAGAATAGTAACCCATATTAATTTTGTACTTTGTCCTCTAACCTGGCTTATTAAGCAATACAGGTTGCCTGGCAAATGTATACCTGTGACTTCATGATGTTACTCATTATAGTTATTTATAGGTATACTTTTCATGCTGACGCTATGTGGGTTCATGTGCACTTTTTCTAGTGTTTCTAGCTGGTCACTTCTAGATACTAAACTGTTCAGTCTCATGAATATAAATTACATGTCCCAACACATATATGTGCATGTGTATATGATTTATATACATGTGCATCTATACCTATTTACATACGTGCAGTGCCTCCGAGCCCTAACGCGGAAACAATTATTGTGTTTCTTATTATGTATCTTGTTACCTGCAGATTGTATGTTCCTGCAAATTAATTATGTACACCAGGCTATAAGAAGATTAATTATTCTTAGCAGTTTTTTCTCCCTTTTATGAGACTTTAAGTGCTGTTATAAAACTCCAAGATGCTGCATGAAAGCTTACTATTCATGTTAAAATTTTTGGACATAATTATTTTGTCAATTTTCTCTATCTAATTGGAAGTAATCTATGTGTCCTCCCTAAACTTCGAAGACTATGATCCCAGCAGTGGATCTAACTGAGATGGATGACACAACGAAACCTACTAAGAAGGAAATAAGAGGTTTATTCTGTAGTTTGCACCTTCAATTCTCGTTTCTCTGGGGGTTTTTTAAGTCAAAAGAGTCATTACATTTTATTGTACTATTGTGCTAGCCCTGGTATGCCTTCAGTGTATGGTCACGGGCACAGATTAAGTCATGTCCTTAAATATAAATATGATGTTTAGATTATGATTTGACATGTTCATATGTATGCATATGCTTATGACCTTCTTGTTTTACTGATTATGTATTCCGTATTGTGCAAACCAGATGTATGTATGTTTGTAAACGCCAATAAAAAAATTATTAAACAAAAAAAAAAAAAGGGATATCTCTGACTGATCAGAAAGAATGGCATATATTATTGAAATCGATATCAAAAACACATAAGGGATTAAAGGCCTATCGGACCGTTTCAAGCAAAAGAGGAACTTAACACTATAATTAACTTAACATTATAAATAACTGAAATAAAACAAAGACAACTTCTTGTTGGGAAAATTTGACCATCACAGGTCAAGTTTTATTAAATTCTTAACTTTACTAAATATGAACCAACAGATATATGACTATGAAGACGGCAACAGAGACCAACTAACCCAATACTACAGGAGATCAACGTCCCAAAACAGAATCAGCAGTTGGTTGGGCTCTGCCCACAGGAGATGTAACTGAGAGGTTGCTGAGATCACATGACTACCCCACATTGGGGAGGGAGAGGGGTTGCCTCATGTGCACCTGAGGCCTACCACCCCTCTCCAACAGTTTGGCCATCACACCCCCTAGTCACCTTCTCCAGCGCAACAGGGCCGTGACCTCCCCCCACAAGGTAGCATTTTAATGATACTCTTGCTGCCACCAACCACAACCTGACTTACAGGAAGGGGGAAATAGCTTTTTGCAGGTTTCTAATAAAAATATTTAGACCTACATCTGTTAAATGGACCCTATTACTCCTATAAAATTCAGATCTGTTGGCTGTGATAGTTTCATGCCGTACCACAAAACCACCGGACTCTGTGACGGTCCTAGCTATGGAGTATTTAATTTTCTTTCTCACTCTTAAAGCTGCACCGTGTGAAGACATGTGCCTCCAATGCAGGCGAGGGATAATGTTGCACCAGCCAATGGTGATCCCAGGTATGTGGGCCTTGAGCCAACTAACGTCTGCCTGCATTATCGTTATTAGTTCCAGAACAGGGACCACACCCAGATCATTACCCCCTAGATGAAGAATGAGAATGTGAGGTTTTCCCCATCTTAACAGGGCCTCCGAGATAACTTCAGCTAACTGTGGCCAACACATGCCCCTATTCCCTAACCACCTGATGGATGCTCTAGAGGAGAGGAAATCTAAATTTTGACCACCAGAAAGCAAGATGCACCGGATGGATGCCCAGTGGACGTAGGAATGCCCCATGATCCAAATGTGTTTAGCTCCAGATGCAACTCCTGTGGAAACAGAGAAGTTTAGAATACAGGAAATTCAGGTATACACTTAAACAATTGTCCGGAAATACCCCTTAAATCCTCAGTTGAGGAACCTATTAACGCCGCACTGGTGGCTGCACCAATGCAAAAAGAGTGCAGAGAAATTCTGTCTACGTCAAAACCTGCCTCTGCTGCAGCACTATTCAAGACACGTCTAAATTGAAATTTTGAAAGTGACTTCCCATCTGCATTCATTAAAAACTGACTTTGGATTTTGGGCCTCTGAGCTACATAAGCGTTAACTAGGCGCACTGGACAACAAGGGCTGCCTGCCACAGGAGTAATGGTAAGCCAAGCGCCCCCCCACCTGTTTGGGCAATTTTTGAATGAGGGATAAACAAAAGAATGGAGTCATGGGAAGCCTTAACGTGATCTAATTGGACACATACAGTCTTCTTGGTAGGGGCTACTAACTCACTCACTAAGGGCTGCTGAAAAGGCTAAAACGAAGGCTGTCTTGAACAATAATACTTCAAATGGGGAGGAGCAGATGTGCTCCAACACGACGGCCAACCTCTTGAGCCGGTCCTGTGTAATAGGCTCACATATATCTTTGTGAGAGGGCTGAGATCCCCCCATCCTTTAACCGCTTGGCAGATAAAGAATGAATTTGCTGGGTCAGGTAGGGCCAATGCCCGGTAGAAGGAGGATAATGCAGCTAGGCGGGACCGAATAGCACCCTGATGAGCGCCACTGGCATGCAAACTCACCAGCCAGTTGCATAATGTCACCTGCGATCCCTCAGTAGCTTCAACATTCTTTGCACTGAAAAATTGGTCCCACTCGTTCCAGAGCTTCACATAGGAGTGCCAAGTGGATGGGGCTAAGGAGGAACACACTAGGGGAAGCAAAGCTATCCAGGACTGATAAGCTGTCAAAGGAAATCAGGACATTGTAACCCTACTAAAGCTGCATTGGGAACGTATCGTCTGAAAGTCTCCCACTCTGTCAGGGTTTTTTCCCTGTTTTGTTTGCCATGTGCTGCTGGCAGCCATTTTACTCACCTCTCTTCCTGACTATGATGCATTGTGGGGGATGCTGCTCATTTCCTGCACTTCCTTTTATGGCCAGACTGGTGTGCATCATCCATGGGAGACAGGATGCAGTCTCAGAATTGTGATGTCATCACTTATTATTTAAAGGGCCTCTGTTCAGTATGCTTTGCCTATGCGTTGTCTCAGACCTGTTTGTGAGAGTTCCTGTGTATTACCTGGCTGCTTGACGTCCTTCCTGGTTCCTGATCCCTGGCTTGTTCCTGACTCTGCTGTTTTCCTTGTTGCTGATTCCGGCTCATCTGACTATTTGCTTTGGCTCCTGACTCGGCTCGTCTGACTACCTGCTCTGGTTTTGACTCCTGGCTTGTTATTTGACTTGTGGACTTTTTATTATTTTTTGATATTAATAAAGGTGTGATTATTTTTGCACTTCTCATCTCAGTCTGATTCCTGGCACCCTGACATTACGCAAAGGCCATGAATCCTATTGGTGCTAATAATCCACCTTTACCTGCCCTCATTTCCAGGATGGATGTACCGCTTGGATCAATTTGCACTAGCCCTGCAAACCTTGCTTACTCGCACTGCACATTTGGACCAAAGTGTCCCACAAGTTATGGCTGCTCCTGTTTCCGATGCTGCACCTATGCCTACCAGGAGCATGTCTGGTTCTTCACCTCTACCTCAGCGATATGGAGGCGATCCTATTCAGTGCAGAGGGTTTTTGAACCAGGTTGGCATTTACTTTGAGATGTTACCTCAGGCGTTTCCCTCTGACAGAGGTAAGGTGGAATTTCACATCTCGTTTCTCTCTGACACAGCTCTTGCCTGGGCTAATCCCTTGTGGGAGACAAATAAACCTGTGATTTCAAATTACCCTGAATTTGTGACCTCCTTTCGAAGGCTATTTGATGTTCCGGCTCGCTCCTCCTCTGCTGCTAAACGACTCATGTCCCTTCAGCAAGGTACAAGATCTGTTGCTCAGTATGCTATTGAGTTCCGTACGCTTGCCACAGAGGTAGGTTGGAACAATGAAGCCCTTGTTGCTGCCTTCTTTCATGGGCTCTCTGATGCGATTAAAGACGAAGTTGCTGCCAGAGATTTATCAGAGGATCTCGAGGCATTGGTGTCTTTTTTGATCCTAATTGACATCAGACTCAGAGAGAGGCCCTCTTTCAAGGAGCACTTGCGGAAGCCTCCTGTTCCGTTGTCTCCTATGTGTTCGTTCCCACCCATGCTTCCCTTTCCTCCCATGCCTCCTGGTCCCGAGTCACCAGGTACTGCTGAGCCGATGCAGTTTGGATTCACGTGTCTCTCCATGGTGGAGAGGGCCTTTAGGAGGAAGGAGGGGCTCTGCCTCTATTGTGGGTTACAGGGCCACCTTTTGAAGTCTTGTCCTACACGGCCGGGAAATGCTTACACCTCAGGTCGGGGCAGACCTTGGGTGGTTTATCCTCGTCCCTGCTTAAGGAGAAACCTTTGGTCACGGTTGTCCTTTCCTGGGTGGACTCCTCCATAGTCACTCAGGCTCTTGTTGACTCCAGTGCTGCAGGCTATTTCATTGACAGTGCTTTTGTATCAAAGCACTCCATTCCTGTTTTGCCTTGGTCTGTTCCACTTGCTATTGAGGCCATTGATGGCAGGCCCCTTCAGCCCGCACTCGTTACTCACGAAACTGCTCCATTGTCCATGGCTGTTGGGGCTCTCCATTTTTAAACCCTCCAGTTCCAGGTGATAAACTCTCCGCATTTTCCGGTTGTTCTGGGTTATCCCTGGCTCCAAAAGCACAATCCCAGTCTTGACTGGCGCAGGTCCGAAATTTTGTCCTCATCCCCGCAATGTATTTCCACTTGTCTTCGGAAACCAGTTAAAGTCTTGAGCACTTCTTCAGTATCTCAATTGCCAGAGGAGTACCGAGAGTTCCTAGACGTGTTTGACACGGTGCGTTCCGGTACGTTGCCTCCTCACCGGTCTTACGATTGTGCCATAGACCTGCAACCCGGAGCCATTCCTCCTCGGGGCCGGGTGTACCCTCTGTCTGTTGCAGAGAATTGTGCTATGGAGGAGTATGTTGCTGATGCTCTGTCGCGGGGGATCATCCACAAATCCTGCTCTCCTGCACGGGCTGGCTTCTTCTTTGTGAAGATAAAGGGTGGCGAGTTAAGACCATGTATCAATTATAGGGGTCTTAATCGTCTTACCATTAAGAATGCTTACCCTATTCTGCTTATTACGGAACTCTTTGACTGCCTCAAGGGAGCTACGGTCTTTACTAAACTTGATTTGAGAGGAGCGTACAATCCCGTTAGGATTAAGGAGGGCCACGAATGAAAAAAAGCATTTAACACCAGGAGCTGGCATTATGAGTATCTGGTAATGCCCTTTGGCCTATGTAATGCTCCTGCTGTTTTTCAGGAATTTATTAATGATGTCCTACGAGATATGTTGCAACAGTGTGTTGTGGTGTATTTAGATGACATCCTCATACACTCACCCACACTTGAGGCTCATCGTTCTGATGTTACACGGGTTCTTCAGAGACTATGTGAGAACGGCCTGTTTTATAAACTCAAGAAATGTGAGTTCTATCAGACTCAAGTAAGCTTCCTAGGTTATGTTATCTCCGTTGCAGGGTTCTCCATGGATCCTGACAAGTTATCTGCAGTTCTGCAGTGGCCTCGCCCAGTTGGTCTTCGGTCTTCTATTCAACGTTTTTTGGGGTTCGCCAATTACTATAGAAAGTTTATTAAAAACGTTTCTTCCTTGGTCAAACCTTTCACAGACATGACCCGTAAAGAGAATGATCCACTCAATTGGTCACCTACTGCCATTAAGGCCTTTGATAGTCTTAAGACTGCCTTTGCTGCCGCTCCAGTTCTGGCTCATCCTAACCCTGTCCTGCCTTTCATTCTTGAGGTCGATGCGTCTGAGACTGGAGTAGGTGCCCTCTTGTCTCAACGTCCTACGCCTGATGGTTCCTTGCATCCGTGTGGTTTCTTCTCTAAGAAATTGTCTTCAGCGGAGTGCAATTATGAAATTGGTGACAGGGAATTACTGGCCATAATTTTGGCACTTAAGGAATGGAGGCATCTTCTCGAGGGTACTAGCTTGCCAGTGCTCATTCTTACTGACCACAAGAATTTAACTTATCTATCTGAAGCAAAACGTTTGTCGCCCCGACAGGCCAGATGGGCGCTATTTTTGTCTCAGTTTAATTATGTGGTCTCCTACCTGTGTGGTAGTAAGAATTTTAGGGCTGATGCCCTCTCTCGACAATTTTTGCCTCTGTCCAAGGAGGAGTCTGTACCTACTCCTGTTATACCTCCTGACCATATTTTGGCGACCATACGTACTAATTTGACTTCTCCCTTGGGGGAGGAGATCCTGGCTGCACAAACCGATGCACCTCCTGAGAAACCTAGTGGTAAGTGTTTTGTTCCTGAGACTCTTCGAACTAAACTTTTGCACACTTACCACTATCCTAAAGCCGCAGGTCACCCAGGCAAGAACCAAATGATTTGGTCTATCACTCGACAATTCTGGTGGCCAGGTCTTTGTTCTGATATTGCTGCGTATGTTGCCTCCTGCTCAGTTTGTGCACAGAATAAGACTCCTCGACGTCTTCCTGTGGGTCTTCTTCAACCTTTTGCTAATGGTGAGCGTCCTTGGACACATCTTTCCATGGACTTCATTATCGAGCTCCCTGTTTCCAATGGCAATACTGTTATCCTTATGGTGGTTGACGTTTTTTCTAAAATGTCACATTGCATTCCCTTGATGAAGCTGCCTACCGCTCAGGAGCTTGCTTCAATTTTTGCCCGGGAGGTCTTTCGTTTACATGGGTTACCTAATGAGATAGTGTCGGACCGGGGTAGCCAGTTTGTTTCCAGATTTTGGCGTTCCTTTTGTGCTCAAATGGGGATCCAGCTTTCCTTCTCCTCTGCATATCACCCTCAATCCAATGGGGCTGCAGAACGGTCTAATCAAGCTCTGGAACAGTTCCTCCGTTGTTATGTCTCGTAATAGTGCTATTAATGGTTCCTCCAAGATATCCCCGTTCATGGAGAATTATGGGTTTCAACCATTTTTGTTGCCTGATTCATTCATGTCTCAGGGTATTCCGGCTTTGGAGGAGCATCTCCGGCAACTCCGTTCCATGTGGGTGCAGATTCAGGATTGCCTTCACCGTTCTATGCAGCGCCAAAAGTTCCAGGCTGATCGTAGGCGTCTGCCCGCACCTTCCTACCAGGTTCGTGAGAGAGTTTGGCTGTCCTCCCACAACTTGAACCTTCGTGTGCCTTCCAATAAATTGGTTCCCCGTTATGTTGGTCCTTTTCGAATACTCAGACGGGTTAATCCTGTGGCCTATGCTCTTGACCTTCCTCCTGCTATGCGCATCTCCAATGTTTTTCATGTCTCCCTCTTGAAACCATTGGTTTGTAATCGGTTTACCACTGTTTTGCCTCCTCCCCATCCTATCTTTGTTGACAACCATGAGGAGTATGAGGTCAGCAGCATTATTGACTCTCATATGTCCAGGGGCCGTGTACAGTATTTGGATCACTGGAGGGGCTTGGGTTCCCTCCTCTGATGTTCATGCTCCCGCCCTCCTCTGTGCCTTCCATGCCCGTTTCCCCAATAAGCCTTTTGTCCTCCCGTGGGGGAGGGGTTGTTGAGGGGAGGGTACTGTCAGGGTTTTTTCCCTGTTTTGTTTGCCATGTGCTGCTGGCAGCCATTTTACTCACCTCTCTTGTTGACTATGGTGCATTGTGGGGGATGCTGCTCATTTCCTGCACTTCATTTTATGGCCAGACTGGTGTGCATCATCCATGGGAGACAGGATGCAGTCTCAGAATTGTGATGTCATCACTTATTATTTAAAGGGCCTCTGTTCAGTATGCTTTGCCTCTGCGTTCTCTCAGACCTGTTTGTGAGAGTTCCTGTGTATTACCTGGCTGCTTGACGTCCTTCCTGGTTCCTGATCCCTGGCTTGTTCCTGACTCTGCTGTTTTCCTTGTTGCTGATTCCATCTCGTCTGACTATTCACTTTGGCTCCTGACTCGGCTCATCTGACTACCTGCTCTGGTTTTGACTCCTGGCTTGTTATTTGACTTGTGGACTTTTTATTATTTTTTGCTATTAATAAAGGTGTGATTATTTTTGCACTTCTCGTCTCAGTCTAATTCCTGGCACCCTGACACACTCAAATATGGACAATTGAATATTGAGCTCTAGACAGCGCAACACCAGGTGACGCAGCAAGTTTACCACCACCGCTGAAGTAGCATACAGGTTGTTGATTGCATACACCACGCTGATATTGTCTGTCCAGAACACAACAGTTTTGTCAGATAATTTCTTACCCCAGAGTTCAACAGATAGAACTATGGGAAAAAGTTCCAGGAGAGTTAGATTGTCCATTGGCTCGGCCAATGCCCTGTAGTCCATTCCCCCTGAAAATAAGCCCCATAGACATGCGACCCTGCTGCAACCGTGAACAGATGCAAGATTTGACTTGATACTGGTCCAGTGCACCACATATGCACTCCATTGAAATTTTGAAGAAAGGACTCCCAAACTAACAGATCAGCTAACATTTCCCTTGAGAGGACAATTTTGTCAGTGGGCTTAACTCGGCCACTAAGCTGCCTTTCCAGTCTATGATTAAAGACCTAGGAGAGATTGCAATTGATGTAATGTAATGGCTTTCCTGGAAGCGGCCATTCGAACCGGCTCCAGCATGGCTTGTATCTTCTTTGCCAGAAGTCTACAAAGCATCTTCATAGTCTCAATCTCTATTCTCAGAAACGTTAAACATGTGGTGGGGCCCTGCGTTTTATCCTCATCAAGGGGGACACCAAACAGACATTTCGGTCATTAAGGACAAATATTCATCCGAGCCGTGTCTCCCGACTAGGAGGAGTCATTGTGGTAATGAGCCTGTCAGGATATCTGAGTATTATAAAATAATATATATGTGTATGTATATTTATCTACACATGGATTTATGGTGGGACCAGGAACTCATTTTGTTTGTGAAGCTGTCTGTGAGACAAACCCCCTCTCGTTCTGGAACACAGAGTTCAAGAACAAGGGAATTAATTTCAAAGACTTCCTGCCTAAGGTGTGAAGTTAAAACAGATCAGATCACAAGCCAGAAGTTCCCAATTATCCATTTCAAAGGAGGCCTGGATAAAGAATTTTTTTTTTTATCTAAAAAAAAAACAGTTGTTCCGTCTACAAGAATAAGAGAATATACAGGCTTGTTCAAAGGATACAAGTGACAAGTTTTGTGGGAAAGTGACCATTCACTCTTCAATGCAAATTGGTGCTTGCTGTGTGAAATAAACATGTACTGAACCAACTAAATACACATAGGACATCTGAATTCAAATTACCTACAGACATGAGGAAACTCAATTTCAGATAAAGAAATTATATATATAATTTTTATGTGAATTTGAAATACTCAAATAACACATATATGTATTGATCTAGGACATGCTATACTAAATAAATAATTGCTGTATTGAATAATAACTACATTGGTATATACAAATACTGACCCATTTATTTCAAGATGAACACATTTTCTTTGTTTTCCAGAAATCTAGTGAAGATTGCGGGAAGAACTGATGTGGAGATGAGATCTCTAAATAAGTATCTGTATAATAAATGTTTAAGTGTTAGACTAATTTCAAAATAATATCTGTCTCTTTATTTTTCAGACAAGATATCCTATGTATATTAGCCATAAACACAGATATATGTGGATATTTTCTATTTTAACATAGAAATTGATAAAATACTGATGTTTGGTGTCAAATTATACATTTTCTGTTATGCTAAATGAAATATAGATGCTGAAAAGAGAGTTTTATTAATGCAAAAAGTTATAGTATGATAAACAATCACTTTATAAGGATGTATTAAATTGTTAGCAATGTTTGATGGTGGGGCTGCATTCCTGGGTGTCTGCTACCACCTATAGATTAGAGACGGTATTACAGCTCATGGAGGCGTCTCCCAAGATGACCTATGAGATGTTCAGATCCGAAGGGCCTATCATATTGTTTCACCAATGATTAAGATAATATAAGCTGAATGCAAGAGGTGAGAGAGAAGGCTGCTGACTTTTGCTGTACTGGTGACTGGATAGTTTGTTGCATGGGATACAGTCACTCTTTAAGCAAATTGGGCTTCTTTTTCTTATCCAGATTGGTGAAACATGAAAGTTTTGGAAGCTGAATTATTGATTTGGTCATTTTGGGTGAAGTATACGCGATTGATAAATATATATATAATATTTAAATCAACGGTATTTAGTAACTATAACTAAACTGCAGTTAATAGATTTAAAAGAACAATTTGTATTTTAAAACTTGTGTTTCATAGCCCTGGGTATTTTACAACTAATCATTAATGCTAAGTAATTTATCTTTAAATCTAAATAAGGTAATATTTATGATCTTTGTATAGCATATTATAATAGTTTAAACCTGTATAGTTTTGAGTCATCTCTGGTTCCCTATAAATATAATTCAATGTGTCGATAAATTTTAACTAATATAAAGAATTTAAGAATTTACATTAATTTTATTGTTTGGTATATGCATTTTTATTGGGGGTTTGTTTTTAAGAATAATGATGAAATATATTGTATTATAACCCTGCCATATACTGACAAGCCAAGGAATCGCTGCTGGCGCTGCGTGCAAAGTACTGAATGCTTTGAACAAAGCGCAAGTCATCAAGGTAATGAGCCAAGGAATCGCTGCTGCCGCTCCGGGCAAAGTACTGAATGCTTTGAACAAAGCGCAAGAAAGGATGCAACCCATAGGCAGGCAACGATCCACATAGTACATACCCTGGAACTTTCAACCCATAAGGGAAAAAACAGATGGATGAAGGGGCAACAAACGGAATGCGGCTTCTATATCCAATTTTGCCAATAAAGCACCCCTTTATGCCCATCTAACCAAGTCTAAAACACTATCAAAAGATTGATAGCACACTGAACTGAGCTGAGGGTTGATAGCATCATTGACTGAACTACCTTTAGGGTAAGGAAGGTGCTGAATGAGGCAAAATTGTCCTGTCTCCTTCTTTGGCACCATCCCAAGTGTGGACACTACTCAGTTGGGAAGGGGACGGGATGAAAAGGGGCCTACTATCTGCCTAAAGATAACTCCTTAAAGGGACAGTCAACACCAGAATTTTTGTTGTTTAAAAAGAAAGATAATCCCTTTATTGCCAATTCCCCAGTTTTGCATTAACAGCACTGTTATAAAAATATACTTTTTACCTCTCTAATTACCTTGTATGTAAGCCTCTGCAAACTGCCCCCTTATTTTAGTTCTTTTGACAGACTTGCAATTTAGCAAATCAGTGCTCACTCCAGGGTAACTTCATATGCATGAGCTCAATGTTATCTTTATGAAACACATGAACTAATGTCCTCTAGTGGTCAAAATGCATTCAGATTAGAGGCAGTCTTCAAGGTCTACGAAATTAGCATATGAACCTCCTAGAAATAGCTTTCGACAAAGAATACAAAGAGAACAAAGTAAAATTGGTGATAAAAGTAAATTGGAAAGTTGCTTAAAATTACATTCCCTATTTTAATCATAAAAGTTTTTTTTGGGACTTGACTTTACCTTTAATAAGTTTTCTTACACTGCTTGGGTGTGTTGATAAGTGGAAAGCAAGTTCCTGTGCACTTCGGAACCTTTTATTTGTGCAGATATTGGGATGATAAAACCATTGATAAAGCCTTCCAACAATAACCTTGCCCCAACCTGATCTGGGTATACGTGTAACCAGGGCTCAAGTGCGTGTACCTTCACTGGTGATTGCGCTTTTTGCCATAGGACTTGCTGTGTGGGTTCTCCTGACTGTGGGATTGTCCTTACTTTTGGGCAATTGCAGCCTGAATGGGGGCCTGCCCAGAACCTGCATGCGTGCCTGAAATCGCATGAACTACCCTTGTCACATAGCTGTTCCTGGTATGCCCAACAAGTCCCACTTCTCTTTCTGTTTCTAATGCCATGAAATGTCTGCAAATTTGTGGAAGGAGGGGATGGCATGCTATGGGGACCCATTTGCTGCCATAGCTGCGAGTCAGTGGAGTCAAACGTTAAGATGGGGTTCCCCGCCATTTTCCGTCTGAACTCAGAGTCATAATCCCTTCATGTTCCTTCCCCATAATGTCTCTGGAGCCAATGAATGGTATCCGTGTATTTTAGAATAGCCAGATTTTGAGAGGGGTATTTCTCTAAGTAGCATGACGAGAAGACCCTAAAACATTGTAGCCATTCATCAAATTTGTCAGGGCGCTTGAATCTTTTAGGGCCTGTCCCGTCCGAACTATGTTCCCTCTGTCTTTAAGTTTCTTCGGATAAGTCAAAGATGTTGACATACTTGCCCTGATGAATACGCTTTATGATTTAAGGGCGCAAATGGGCGTGTAGGGAATACATTTTTGATGGATGAGAGTCACCATATACCACTGTCTTTCGCTCTTTTGTGTGTGCAGGTGGTAGATCGATATGAAGAGGGTCTACTATTTTTTTTGAGGCGGCTGTCTGTACTGAGCCTACACTGATCTGCATTGTAGAACCCGAATTACATTCCTGCAATATCTTTTATAATCATTCTCAACATCCTCTTTTGACCCTTACTCTGAAGTCCTAAAGATGTGTCACTGTCTGAATCAGAGTCAGTAAGAGAGGAGTCAGAAGAGTCATGGTGGTCATGTGTAAATAAAGTGGACTCGCCATGTCCCATCGGCATATGCCCGCTAAACCTGTATCTGCTGAGGGTGCTTGCGATGCCATTGCTTCAGAAGTGGATGGCTATAGATGATCCTTGGATGTACCTGGGGTAATTTGATTCACGGCTTGTCGTAGAACGGTGGGCTCAATAGGTGTAGTCCTGTCTGTCCGCAAAACTCCCTTCAAGAGAGCCAGGGTTTGTAAAAGAAGAGGAAAATGTGACTTGCAAAGAATTGACATTTTGTTCTCTTAACAGTTTCCTTCCCCTTCACTGTATCTGCAATACCTTCCCTGCCTGTGAAAGCCCTAGCCTGAGAAGAAACAGACATTCGCACAGGACCAGACATGCAGCCATCAGTCACACTAGTGAAGTATTCTTGCCCACACCAGTGACAAGGGGGATCATTCACACCTTGTAAAACTGGATTGGGGTGTAATACAGGGTTATCAATGACATTCACAGCATTGCAATCATCATTCACAACATACAGGCTACAGGGTTAATTATGGCCTTATCACCCACTCCTAATATGTTAGCAATCATGGTATTATGAGATGTGCCAGCTTTGTTCACATTACCTCTAATAAACTGCAAAGGATTCTTAGCACTAAGACCACTAGCAGCAGGAAGTTTTTTATGTGCAGCACTAATTTGTGTTTGTTTTTTAGCCACCTCGCATCTTAACTGCAATCGAGCCTTAAAAGAAGCTGCCCTGGATGGAGCCCTACTTTACTTGTCATTTAGGCCAGCTCCCAATATATTGCTCGCCTGAGATGGTACATGCCCTACTGATTGTGCCACTGATGCCTGATAAGATCCACTACCTCTGCGCATCCGCCCCTCCCTGCCTACGCCCTGGTTTCCCAACCCCAAGGTTGACCTCTTGGTGCTCACCTGCACTGAGCTACAGAGGGACCGTGTGTCTTCTACAATTGCCTACGATGACTGAACCGGAAGTCACCGCCCCCGCCCCGGTGACTTCCGGTGATGTCATCGCTCCTTCCGATAAACAGGAAATAGGCTGCGAAGCCTGAAGCTGGGGTATGTAGCTACCAGGAAGGATCCGGTACAGCCGAAGTAGCCTGCATGGCGTGTGTGGGCCTGGATGATGCTACCGCAGATGCTGGTTGAGCTGGGGGGAAGGTATGGGGCTCTGCAAGGCTAGTGAGCGGCTGCATGTATACAGCGGGCGACGTGGTAGGCCATGCAGTCTGTACATGAGCCAGACCGGCTTGTATAGGGGCCACATGTGGCATATTGATGGCTAGTTCAGGGTCCAGTGGGCCTACAGGGGGTAGATTAATGGCCGCTTCAGTCACCGTCCATGTAGTTTGAGCTGGAGGCGCACCTGCCTGTGAGACAGGAGAGGCTACTAATGCAGCCATTGCAGCAGCAATAGATACTGCAAATGCAGCAAAGGGAGGAATGGCTGCAAACTGAGAAGCCACTTTTACATTGGGCATTAAAGGCTGGGACTCTGACACTGAAGGGACAGGAGCCTGAATGGGAATAACTGACTGTGCTTTATTTGCCTGACCTGAATCTGAGGCCAATACTATCTGAGAATCAGAAATTATGTCTATATCATTCAACTCTATACCATGTGAATGAATTTCTGCCACTACTGTGTGTTGTAGTGGAGTATGGGGGGCAAAATCAAGAGTATCAAAGTCAAGAGCATCTGAACTTATCTGCTTTGTTGATTTTTTAGGATTTCCTTTATTCTGCTGATCCTGGTAACATCTGGGAGGTTGAACTGCACGACTGGAACGCTGGATTCTGAAGAATTGAAAGCCTGAATTGTAATAGTTGAAGAAACTTCTCAGCCTTTTTGCATCCAGATGGAGAAGAGGAAGCAGTATGCCTAGTTTTAGCTTAAAAGGTAAGGAGGGGCCCTTCCTAACGCTGCAACATTATTGCCCCAACTATGCCAACCCTCTTCTCCTATCTCACTTCCCTACAGCCTTAACCCTTAGCACGCTCCAGGCCCATGCTGGGCCCTACACTATCTTAAAGCAATGTTACAGAGACATACAGAGAGCATCAATAAAAATTGTTATGTCATGCATATATTGCACCTATATTGTTCTCCTTTGTCAGTAAAGACTATATCAAAAATTGTTGTCCAAAATGTGATTTTGCAATAGCTGATGTTATTCATTGTTTCTGGTCTTGTCCTGCATTACAGAGATTTTGGAGGAACATTAGTTTTTGGGCAACTAAGATTGAAAAAAAAAAATATATACTAGCTTTACAATGGCTAATGTTTTTTTTTTATTGTCAATGTTTGATGAATTTGATAATGACACTTTATTATTCAACACAGCCATTTATCTTAGGAAGAAATATTGTTCTGCAATATTGGAAGTCTCGCAAGGAAACAACATTTTCAGAATTTAAAAATATTTTTTTTGACCAATTATTTAAGTACAATCAGATTCAAAAATAAGAATCCATTGTTTCTTTAGTAAATGTAAATTGTTTATAAAATCTCTGGACATTAATTTACAAAGACAAATTATTTCTCCTTTATGATAGTCAAATGTTATTTTGGAAACTAATCTATGAGCAGAATAGCTGTGTATCGGGTATGGACAAGAGAGTTGAATGAATAGGATTATTTATATATACATAATTTTATTTTTTTACAGAGGGAAAGGATCAATCTAGTTTTACAAGTGATGCTCTTGATGAATATTGTTTCATTATCTATATGGTACAGATTGTACAGATCTTTGCTTATTACTAGACATGTGCGATTCGGTTCGGTCCAAATCGAAATTCGGACAAATTTTGTCGAATTCGGAGATTCGGATCGATTTGAATTCCGAATTGCGGTAGTGCCGAATCTACCGAATAAATCTGAATCGATTCAAATTTATTCGGTAGATTCGGATGGCCGTGTATTACACTAGTATTGTACAGTATACTAGTGTAATACACAGCACATCCAACTTAACACTGACCGAAATTCCGAATCGATTCGAACCGAATCGAACCGAATGTCCCACGAATCCGAAAGAATCCGAAACGAATTCATTCGATTTCTTCCGAATTCGAATCGGTCCAAATCGATCCGAACCGAATTTTTCGCGGCTGCACATGTCTGCTTATTACTCTCTTTTGTCTAAGTCCTGGTTGGATTCCTAATAATTGTATGTGTATAGCATTGTGTGATGTAGATTTGTTGTATTTACCTGAACATTTAATAAATAAAGGAGAAAAAAGAAAGCATATCATAACTTGTGATCTTTTATTTTATCTTGCTTTTCTTGCACAATATAATTATATATATTTTTCAACCTTTTCAAAATGTCCCCCCCTCCAAATTAAAATATCCATAATGACCCACACTTGAAACAACCCTAAAACTAAAATACATAGAAGAATGATTTATCACTTTATTATTCTAAGCAATTACAAAATAGAAACCTTCTGATATGTAGTTACCTGATTTTTATTTTTAATTGTTGACAGGTCCATTTAGCTTTTGTTTGGTTTACTTGGTTTTAATTAATCTGTTTCACTAGGCCAAAGGGGAGAGACCTTGACTACCTACATTAGTATTAATGGGTATTAGATTTAGTGGATTCTCGCTAACAAGGGAAAGAACAGCAATATCTTAGTTTGTTGAACACTGGGAGGAAAATAAAGTACGGTCACAGAGTTAATGTGCCTGACAATTTGCTGTGACATTTATAATCTGCCTGTTTCTGTGTTTGATAACATGGAAACAAAAACAGGTTCCCAATTAACTAAGGCATCAAACAGTGAGGTTCATGGTGAGACATTTCAGAGCTAGTGCATAAGGAAAGGTCAGGCTTCACTGAACCAGCCTCCACTATATTTTAGTATTCATAAGGACTAATGAGTGCTACCCAAATCTATATTTAGTAGGAGTTTATATGGAAAATAGTCCACATTGTAAGAAATACAAATATCAACTCTTTACATAGCATTCTGCTATATGAGTCAGTTAATATACTGACTGAATATATACAATCCTACAAATTTATACTGCAAAATTGTAACAGATTGCTAGTCATGGGAGTTAATATAGTATGTGGAATAAATAAAAATAATGTATGGATTTATACTTAGATATTTAAACATAGGTCAGTCAAAATCCTTTAGAAAAACGTATCTAAAGATTTTCAATACAAAAGCACCATTAACGTCTATGAGGATTTTTGAATAAATAAATAATTTAAAACGTTTTTTTCTAAAGGATTTTGATCAACCAATTTTCATTGATAAAGTTATTTTTTTAAGCAGATCTGAAAATGAAACCCCACAAATGAATTAAAGGGACATTAAACACTTTGAGATGGTAATATAAAATGATAAATTGTATATAATAAAACAACTCTGCAATATATTTTCATTATTTATTTTGTCCTCTTTGCCTGTAATTCCATTCTGAAATTGTGAGCTTTTCAGTTCCTATTAGAAATGGAAGTGCAGAACACTGTTAAATCCAGCACAACCATTGGCTGCACACTCTAGTGACCTATTCATAACTGTCCCTAATTGGCCACAGCAGAGAAGGTAACACAAGTTACAACATGGCAGCTCCCAGTGTTTTATAGACACTAAAACTTTACACTTATTTTGTCACTTTTTAAACAACTAATGAAACTTTAAAAAATACATCTACATGTTTGTCATGGACTAATCTTTTCTTTGAATGGATCATTCTATCTAGCATTTATTTAGTGTTTAATGTCCCTTTAACTTTTGTAGAATAACTGTCAAAAGTTTTTGTTAATTCACATATAATTTATGTCTGGTATTGTATCATTAAGTTAGTACGATTATTAAAAAAGTTTTTAAAGGAAGAATATTATTTTTATTTATTTGTTTATGTTCATTTCAAATTTACAATAATAAGTTATATTTTTATTGCTGGTAAAATGTTAATTGGAGATTTTCAGCAATAAACTTATTAGTGGAAATATATCAAATGCAAATCTCTAACTTCAAATATTACAGATCAGCAGCATGTGCCTTTAAAGGGACATTATATAATTAAAGGGATAGGAAAGTCAAAAGTAAACTTGCATGTTTCAGAGCATGTCATTGTAAGACACTTAAATTAATTTATATTTTCAAATAAGCTTTGTTCTCTTAAAATGCCATGTTGAAAAAGAATATGCACATATCCTACACTAGTGGGAGCTAGCTGCTGATTGGTGCCTGTACACATTTGTCTCTTGTGATTGACTCTATGTCTTCAGCTAACTGCCAATGTTCCTTCAGCGAAGGATAACAAGAGAATGAAAGCAATTTGATAATAGAAGTAAATTGGAAAGTTTATTAAACTTATATGTTCTATCTGAATCACTAAAGAACATGTTTGGGTTTCCTTTCCCTTTAAATAAAACAACATTGCAAAACGCATTTGCTATTTTTTTTTATCTTTTTTTCTTTAAATATCTCTAAAAAATGTTTAAGCCCCTTTCTCATCAGAAAGGCTCTAGTGCTTCCTTCATACTTAATTATGGTGAAATCTACCTAAACCTTCAATATGCTGTACAGTGATTGGTTAGCTAAGAGCACAAGCTCATTGGTATCAGTTCCTAATTGGCCATGTCAAACGAAACTAGGAATATGGATTCCACAAGGCTTTTTAGGAGGTATATTCCTAAACTGTTGCTAACAAAATTGCATGTTCAAATGTGTTGAAACATATATTTTTGTAATGCAGTGTTTAGTTACCCATATTCATTAACTGTCCTGTTATTTTGTTTGGTAAACAGAGTAAATAACTTAGAACTTGTCAGGTTAGGTAAAGTCCTGAATCAAACCCAAATGCTAGAATGATTATTAACAACACACTAGCACACTGAGTATAAACCAGGACCTGACCCCACGACAGCCTTACAGGAAAAGAATGAAACAAGGTGAGTTGGTACTCACAGATTCCAGGGAATACCACAAGGAAGCTTGATAGTAGATAGGGGGTCAGGAAATAGACGTAGTCAGGTGGGCAATGGTTTGGCAACGGGAGATCAAGCAACAAGGTAAACTCAGATTTGAGAGGAGTTAAGCAGAGGTGTGGTCAGGCAAGCAAAGTCCGTTAACAGTATATCAGGCATCAAAGTATCCTCAGGTTTGAAAGGGTTAAACAGAGACGTGGTCAAGCAAGCAAAGTTTGTTAACAGTATATCAGGCAGCAAAGTATACTCAGGTTTGAAAGGGTGAAACAGAGATGTGGCCAAGCAAGCAAAGTTCATTAACAGTATATCAGGCAGCAAAGTATCCTCAGGTTTGAAAGGGTTAAACAGAGACGTGGTCAAGTAAGCAAAGTTCGTTAACAGTATATCAGGTATCAAAGTATCCTCAGGTTTGAAAGGGTTAAACAGAGACGTGGTCAAGCAAGTAAAGTTTGTTAACAGTATATCAGGCAGCAAAGTATCCTCAGGTTTGAAAGGGTTAAACATAGATGTGGTCAAGCAAGCAAAGTCCGTTAACAGTATATCAGGCAGCAAAGTATCCTCAGGTTTGAAAGGGTTAAACAGAGACGAGGTCAAGCAAGCAAAGTCTGTTAACTGAATATCAGGCAACAAAGTATCCAAATGAGTACTCACAAAGCCACAGCAAGGAAAAACAAACGGGCATCAAGTGAAGGACACGCCAGAATTTGAACCCAGATTGACGTCAGCAGAATGGGACGGCTTCAGGGTGCGTGTCAGCAGAGTGAAACAGCTTCAGAGACAAAGGATGTTGCTAAGCAACGCAGCAACAGAGCCGCAGAAGTGAGGAGCGTGACATTGCCCCCCTCTCAAGGTGCCCTCCGGGGAACCCGACCAGGCTTAGAAGGATTTCCTTTGTGGAACTGTTTCACCAAAGTAGGAGCATGTACTTGAGAAGCGGGTTCCCAGGAACGTTCAATAATGGGATACCCCTTCCAATGAACCAAGTAATACAAACGGCTACCCCGTAATTTGGAGTCCAAAATTTGACTGAACTCCGATTCAGAAGCGCCGTCGATAAGTAAAGGTGGAGGAGGTTTGAATTTGGTGGAGAATCGATTCTTCACTACGTGTTTGATAAGAGACACATGAAACACAGGCTGAATCTTCAAGGTCTTGGGCAAGGCCACTCGGTAAGCAGAAGAACAAACTTTGGAGACAACTCTGAAAGGTCCGATGTATTTGGGACCCAATTTAGTATAGGGTTGTTTAAGATGAATGAATTTGGTGGACAACCACACTTTGTCTCCTGTGCGATACATAGGAGCTATACGGCGTTTGCGATCAGCAAACTTCTTATACTTCTTTGCAGAGAGGAGAAGGATTTGTCGAATTCTATGCCAATGCTTGCAGAGATCTTTAACAGCACGATCGGCTCCAGGAACTGTAGAAGTACTGGTAGAAATAGGAAAAGTTCTAGGTTCAAATCCATAAGCAGCCTTAAAAGGAGACGTCTGTAAGGAGGAATTGAGTAGAGAATTGTGGGCCAGTTCAGCTAAAGGAAGAAGTTGGGACCAATTGGAATGTTGATAATTGACATAGTGCCTGAGGAAAGATTCAAGAGATTAATTAACACGTTCTGTTTGTCCGTTGGACTGGGGATGGTGTGCAGTAGAAAGAGAAATGTTGATTCCGAACTGTTTACATAGGGATCTCCAAAATCTTGAGACAAACTGAACACCACGGTCAGAAACGATGTCCAAAGGAAATCCATGTAATCGAGTGACATGTAGGATGAACAGCTCAGAGAGCTTCTGAGCGGAAGGCAATCAGGGTAACGGAATAAAATGGGCTGTTTTGGAAAACCTGTCCACTATTACCCAAATAGTATTGTTTCCAACAGAATCAGGAAGGTCTGTAATAAAGTCCATGGAAATGTGAGACCAAAGGTAATATGGCACTGGAAGAGGTTGCAATAAACCAAAAGGAAGATGGGGGGCTTGTTTATTTAAGGCACAAGATTGACAAGCTGTAATATAGTCCTTGACATCTTTGGACATGGATGGCCACCACACATGTTGTTTGAGTTTCCATAATGTATTGGTTACCCCAGGATGACCAGCGAAGCAGTTTAAGGCAGAATTCTGGAGGTACATATAAGATTCCAGGAGGTAGTTTATAAGTAGAAGGTACCTTGGTCTGAGCTGAGCGTAGAGCCTGTATAGGAAATGAGGATAATTGAGCAATTATACTGACAGGTTGCAGTATGGGTTCAGCAACAAATGGCACAGAATCAGAAGATTGGTACTGTCTGGATAAAGCATCCGCCTTAGAATTATTCGTACCAGGAACATAAGAAAGTACAAAATTAAACCTTGAAAAGAACAAAGTCCAATGGGCCTGACGAGAGTTGAGGCGTCTAGCAGTGTGGAGATATAGAAGATTCTTGTGATCTGTTAAGATAAGAAACGGTTGGGCAGTACCCTCTAACCAATGGTTCTATTCTTCCAAAGCTAACTTTATAGCAAGTAACTCCCTGTTGCCTACATCATAATTTAATTCCGCTGGATTACATTTTTTAGAGAAAAATGCTACTGGATGAATCTTACTGGTAATTGGATTTTGTTGAGATAACACGGCTCCTGCCGCTATAGCAGAGGCATCCACTTCAAGAATAAATTGGAGTTCAGCAAGAGGGTGACAAAGGATGGATGCCGAGGAAAATGCAGGTTTCAAAGCTTCAAATGCCTGTATAGCAGCGCTTGACCAATCTCTGCCGTTTTGGCCCTTTTTAGTAAGTGAGTGATGGTGAAGAAATATTAGCAAAGTCTTTTATGAATTTTCAATAATAATTGGCAAAGCCAAGAAACCTTTGTAAGGACTTAAAGGTGGTAGGTCTAGGCCAGTCCTTAGTGGCAGAGAGTTTATCTGGATCCATTTCAAATCCAGACTCTGAAATAATATACCCCAAGAATGGAATAGAGGTCTGGTGGAAAGAACATTTCTCGAGTTTGGCAAAGAGATGGTTCTCACTAAGTCTCTGAAGTACTAGTTTCACATGATGGAGATGTTCTTGTAAGGACTTAGAGTAGATCAGAATATCGTTCAGGTAGATGATGACGAACTGGTTTAGGAAATCACAGAAAATTTCATTTACAAAGTGTTGGAATACAGTAGGGGCATTGCATAACCCAAAAGGCATAACAAATTATTCATAGTGACCAAATCTAATGTTGAATGCTGTCTTCCATTCGTCCCCTTTACGTATTCTGACCAAATTGTACGCCCCACGGAGATCTAATTTGGAATAAATGGATGCGCCTTGGATACGGTCAAAAAGCTCAGGAATGAGCGGAAGAGGATAAGAATTCTTTATAGTAATTTGGTTCAGGGCACGATAATCAATACAGGGTCGGAGGCCCCCATCCTTCTTCTCGACAAAGAAAAAACCTGCTCCTACAGGTGAGGAAGAAGGACGAATGAACCCTCTGAACAAGTTGTCTTTGATATATTCTTCCAGAGAGACATATTCCTGACGTGACAGAGGATACGTTTTCCCTTTAGGGAGAGGAGCTCCAGGTAATAAATCAATTGGACAATCAAAAGTCCGATGTGGGGGTAACTTTTCAGCATCCTTCTTAGAAAAAACATCACAGTAAGAATGATATTGCACAGGTAAAGATTTGGGAATGTCCAAAACTACTACAACAGAACCTGGAGACTTATGGGGACTCTGCAGACAATGTTTGAAGCAAGTAGCTCCCCAGGCAATAAGTTCCCCTTTAGACCAAGCAAAAACGGGATCATGGAGCTGTAACCAGGGTAGTCCCAAAATCAAAGGAAATTGAGGAGAGGAAATAACATCAAAACAGATAGTCTCAGAGTGAAGAATACCTACTGACATACATAGAGGAATGGTGGCTTGTTGAATAAATCCAGAACCTAAAGGTTGACCACTGACTGTAGTAACTTTTATAACATGATCTCTTTCTAGACGTGGTATCCGGAGAGAATTAGCAAAATTAGAATCAATGAATGTTCCTGCAGCTCCCAAATCAATTAAGGCTTGAACTTGAAACTTAGCATTTCCAAATGTCAAAGTAACAGAAACGAAAAGTTTTGGATTGAGGGAAGAAAAAGATTTCCGACTTAACTCTGTCCCTCTGTTAGAAGTTAAGCCCGAGCTTTTACTGGACATGTAGGGCCATCCTTTAGCAGATGTCCTTTAGTACCACAGTAAAGACAAAGTCCATGAGTATGCCTTCTGAGGCGCTCAGCGTCTGTTTATTTGATTGAGCCAACTTCCATAGGTTCTACAGACTCAGATTGAGTAGAAGTAGGATAAGAAGGATTAGGGAAGGCAGGCGATAAGTAGGTTTGTAAAAGGGTCTCCTATTACGGTCTCTTTCCTGAAGACGCTCAGAATAACGTGTGTCCAACTTGATACATAAGTTGATGAGATCTTCAAGGGAATCAGGTAGATCCCGAAAAACAAGCTCATCCTTTAGACTTTCACCTAGACCTTTGCGAAAAGCAGCTCTCAGGGCCCCATGATTCCAAGTAGTCTCAGCCGCAAGAGTCCGGAATTCTATAGCGTATTGGGCTACAGAGAGAGAACCTTGTTTTAGGTCCAACAGTCCTGCCTCGGCTGCTGCAGACCTGCCGGGTTTGTCGAACACAGAAGAGAAAACAGATACAAAGGAGTCCACATCATAAAGCAAAGGGTCATCTTTTTCCAGAAGAGGTGAAACCCAAGCCAGAGCTTTGCCCTTCATTAGGGAAATCAAGAACGTGATCTTAGAGGATGAGTTTAAAAACACATGAGGGTTATTTCTGAAATGAAGACGACATTGGTTTAGGAATCCACGGCAGTCTTCAGGGTTGCCATCGTATTTATCCGGAAGGGGAATCCTAGGAGTTAAGTTACTAGTAGGCTGAGGTGGGTTGAATATAGAGCTAGAACTGGCAGCAGTAACAACCGGGGTTGCAGGAGATTGAACAAGAGAGGCTAGATTATGAAGAAGAGTCGTGATCTGGTCCAACTTAGATTCTAGAGATTTCAGGTGTGTTGCGTGAGTTCCAAGAAGCTGTCCTTGTAGGGTCACGGCCCTGGATAACTCAGCGGGATCCATATATGGTTTGTTGTGTCAGGTTAGGTAAAGTCCTGAATCAGACCCAAATGCTAGAATGATTATTAACAACACACTAGCACACTGCGTATAAACCAGGACCTGACCCCACAACAGTCTCACAGGAAAAGAATGAAACAAGGTGAGTTGGTACTCACAGATTCCAGGGAATACCACTAGGAAGCTTGATAGTAGATAGGGGGTCAGGAAATAGACATAGTCATGCGGGCAATGATTTGGCAACGTGAGATCAAGCAACAAGGTAAACTCAGATTTGAGAGGGGTTAAGCAGAGGCGTGGTCAGGCAAGCAAAGTCCGTTAACAGTATATCAGGCAGCAAATTATCCTCAGGTTTGAAAGGGTTAAACAGAGATGTGGTCAAGTAAGCAAAGTTCGTTAACAGTATATCAGGCAGCAAAGTATCCTCAGGTTTGAAAGGGTTAAACAGAGACGTGGTCAAGCAAGCAAAGTCCGTTAACAAAGTATCCAAATGAGTACTCACAAAGCCACAGCAAGGAAAAACAAACGGGCATCAAGTGAAGGACACGCCAGAATTTGAACCCGGACAGACGTCAGTAGAATGGGAAGGCTTTAGGGAGCGTGTCAGCAGAGTGAGATAGCTTCAGAGGCAAAGGATGTTGCTAAGCAACGCAGCAACAGAGCCGCAGAAGCGAGGAGCGTGACAGAACTCTTATATGTTTCTTAGAGAAAACAGTTATATTAAGTGACATTCATAAGTGTCAGGACCTTTAAATCCCCTCTTAAAGGTATTTTAAACAAAAATATCAAAGCAATGTCAAACATAAGAATATGCATTATTATTATTATGTTTACATTAAAGCTGTTTAAATGTTTGTGCAAAATGCATCTATAGGAATAGCTCGTTCACTGACTGATGGTGCACAGTTAAGCCTTACTTGCATATATACACAAAAAGGAAGATTTTAGCAGGTAACTTAATACAAAGGTAATTAAAAGTCCAAAGCTTTATTGAAAGTTTAGTTCAAAAGCCATGCACATGACAGTACAGACAATATATTTGACGCATTAAGTGCTCACTTGAAAAAAAAACTGGAAGGTATTTTTTGCAGTGCAGTAGTATTTTTTTGAAGCCTAACACTACTGTAGCACATATGTCTTATTATTTATTTGTAAAGCACCACCATATTTTAATGGTGAAACATCAGCAATCACAATAGCTGGTCTGAAAATATAACCTACCTGCAAACAAGCCCTTCTATGAAAGGATTCAAGTATACTATCCAAAGGGTCTTCAAAAGAAGAACTATCCTCCAGAGGGATAGTAGTAAGTAGAAATGGCACCATCCACGGTCTCCAAAAAGTCACTTTTTTTATCAAGATCTCAAAACTCTGAATTTGACTTCATGGTGATTGATTAATTAATTCTGTCTCAGAGAGGTTTTTATGGCAAGGTTATTGATATGTTGATTCAGTCTAGAAAACCTGTTACTAGGCATATTTATCATCAGGTCTGAAAACCTTTTTTTGGGTGATGTACTCACAAAGGTTATCGTTGGAATTCTTTTCCTAGAATTCTTGGGTTTCGGAATGAAGTTCTAAGTAATGGTTTATCACCTAGTTTGTTGAAGTGTCATATTTTGTCTCTTTATGTTTTGTTTATAAGAAAATGCTAAAATTTCAGACTTTGGCCCATAGTTATTAAGGTCTGGCGGACCTGATCCGACACTGCGGATCAGGTCCGCCAGACCTCGCTGAATACGGCGAGCAATACGCAATTCAGCATTGCACCAGCAGCTCGCAAGAGCTGCTGGTGCAACGCCGCCCCCTGCAGACTCGCCGCCAATCGGCCGCCAGCAGGGGGGTGTCAATCAACCCGATCGTACTCGATCGGGTTGATTTCCGGCGATGTCTGTCCGCCTGCTCAGAGCATGCGGGCAGGTTATGGAGCAGCGGTCTTTGTGACCGCTGCTTCATAACTGCTGTTTCTGGCGAGTCTGATGACTCGCCAGAAACACGGGGCATCAAGCTCCATTCGGAGCTTGATACATATGCCCCTTTAGCTCAGACTCTGATTATAATTAAACCAGTTATTCATCCAGTTTCTCCTCTTTAGAATCTTAATCTGGTTTTGAGAGTTCTTCAAACTCCTCCTTTTGAGCCGATGCATAATTTAGACCTTCAGCTCTTATCCTGGAAGGTTCTTTTCTTCTAGCTATTTATTTGGCTAGAAGGGTCTCTGAGCTTTCAGCTTTGTCATGTAAAACTCCTTTTTTGATTTTTCATCAGGATAAGGCTGTACTTTGCACTAGCTAATCTTTTCTTCCTAATGTAGTGTCTACAGATATTATCAATCAGGAAATTGTGGTCCATTTTTTTTTGTCCAGCTCCTAATAATCCTAAATAACATCTTCTCCACAACCTGGATGTTGTTAGAGCTTTAAGTTTAAGAGATAAAATATTTCAGACTTTCCTCCTCTTTTTTTGTTCTTTTTTTTTAGCCTTGCAAAGGTCAGCAAGCAATGGCTATTACTTTAGCAGCATGACTTTAAGCTTTAATTTGCAAGGCTTATTTGGTTATGGGGAGAACTCCCCCAGAGCACATTACTGCTTATTCCACTAGAGCAGTTGTCACTACTTGGGTGTTTCATAATGAGGCTTCTACTGATCAGATTCGAAAGGCAGCTACTTGTTCTTCTTTACACACCTTTTTATGGGTTGTATCACTTTGATGTGTATGTGGCTTATAGTGCCTTAATAGTTAAAGGACCAGTCAACACAGTAGATTTGCATAATCAACAAATGCAAGATAACAAGACAATGCAATAGCACTTATTCTGAACTTGAAATGAGTAGTCGATTTTTTTTCTGACAATTTTAAAAGTTATGTCTTTTTCCACTCCCCCTGTACCATGTGACAGCCATCAGCCATTCACAAATGCATACACACTTATTCTTGCACATGCTCAGTAAGAGCTGGTGAATCAAAAAGTTTAAATATGAAAAGAATGTGCACATTTTGTTAATGGAAATAAATTGGAAAGTTGTTTAAAATGGCATGCTCTATCTGAATAATGAAAGTTTAATTTTGATTGAGTGTCCCTTTAAGTCCTGCCTTCACTATTTCACAGGGGTCTTGTGAACTCCACTGCTTGAGTATTGATTCCCACACGTGATGGCACATGGATTCTTACCATCTGATGAAAGAAACAAAATGTTTGCTTACCTGATAAATTAAATTCTTTCATGATGGTGAGAGTCCACGTGCCACACCTGTTCTTTTTGTTTGGGTGGTGGCAGTACTTGTTTTTGCTCTTCTTTGTCCCGCTTTATCTTTTCTGCTTTTCTTTTTTTCTTATCTACTTGGCTACATTTATAACTGAGAATCATGGGAAGTAGAAGGGATTTAAAGATCTAGGGGTAGATTTATCAAAGTGTGAGCAGACATGATACAATGTAGAGTATCATAACCGATGCACATTGATAAATGCTGACAGCATACGCTGTTGGCATTTATCATTGCACAAGCAGTTCACCAGAACTGCTTATGCAATACTGCCCCCTGTAGATTTGTGGCCAATCGGCTAGCAGGGGGTGTCAATCAACCTGTTTGTATTCAATCGGGTTGATATCTGTCCGCCGTCTCAGAGCAGGAGGAGAAGTTATGGAGCAGCGGTCTTTAGACCGCTGCTTCATAACTTCTGTTTGCTCACCGGAAACAAGGGGCATCAAGCTCCATTCAGAGTTTGAAAATTTGACCCCTTAGTGTGTTGGGGTGTCTTTTACCTCCTCCTGCTGGTCAGGAGGGGAATATTCCCATACGTGATGACTCAAGGATTCTCACCATCATGAAAGAACTTAACTTATCAAGTAAGCATACATTTTGTTTTTAATAAAGCTTGATAAAAAAAAAGTGTGAGGCAGTTGGCGGAAGAAATGTCTTTAATGTCCATGTCAAAAATCAGGAGCTCATGTGTCATTGTCTTAAAAGTGCACTTCCTTTTTAAGATAAGACTGCTTTTCTGGTGTTGCTTAGTGGTCTTGATCCTGATCCTTCCTTTTGGCATTCGTCAGTTGTTATGAGCTCTTCTCATACTAAGGGCTAGATTTATTATAGCTGAGGCGTACAGGGGCGCGTATACGCGCCCCTGTACGCCTCAGCTCGCCTGTGGTGGGGCGAAATTACCCGCAGGTATTTGGCATTACACACGAGCGCAATTTTGCGCTCGCGTGCAATCCCGCCCCCTGCCCGCGCACAGCCAATCACGCGTGGGCAGGAGCTGTCAATCTCCTCGGTCGGACTCGACCGAGGAGATTGAATTTCGCCAGTTTAGAGGTGGCGAAGAGCGTAGGGAAGCAGCGGTCTGGTGACCGCTGCTTGATAAATCACGGCGAGCAAGTTCTTGTGAGAACTTGCTGCTGTAGGGCTTTCATAAATCTAGCCCTAACTCTTGGCCGAGATAGCTGATCTGATCTACTGACAGCTGCACCTATCTTAGCTTGTATTTAGTTAATCTTATGGGCTCAATTAACCAAGCTGCAAAGGCAGCTTCTGAGCCGCCATGCTGCAGACTCACACAAGCAAACCTTCTACTGATACTTAAGACGCAATAATCTTAAGACTGCTGTTTCTTAACCTCTACCTTTCACTGACCAGACCAGGGTGATTGACAGTCCTTGCTCTTGCATGATCAATTGCATTACAAATGATGCAATGTTAAAGGGACACTCAAGTCAAAATTAAACTTTCATGATTCAGATAGAGCAGGCAATTTTAAACAACGTTCCAATTTACTTCCATTAACAAAATGTACATAGTCTTTTTATATTTAAAAATTTTAAATCACCATATCCTATTGAGCATGTGCAAGAATTTACAGAATATACGTATATGTATATGTGATTGGCTGATGACTGTCACATGATACAGGGGAGTGGAAATAGACATAACTTTGAAATCTCTCAGAAAAACAAATCTACTACTAATTTGGAGTTTAGACTGTTGGATTATGCAAATATACAGTACTTACTTACCTTACACTCACCATGCTCCCAGGTAGACAGATTCCCTGGTTCAAAACCTTGTCCATCTAGACAATGATAATTGAAGCCCTCTGGCTTGTGATTTGGTACTTTGCTTTTGGCTTAAGCATCTGACATTGTTCTTATGATACTAAGGGACGATTCTCGGCTCAGGTGAAGGTAAAAAGCTCTATCAGTGCTACAAGGTTCTTTACAGGATTCAGGAAGGAGCTATTTACTGTATCTTGCTTAGGGGCGTACTCTACATGCCTGTATGATAAAGAGAGACAAAAGCATTACAATATAGATCTCAATAAAATAAGCACAACCTTTGAGTAAAAAGTGCAAAGTAAAAATCCTAATTAAAACACACATTAATACACATTAAACATGATATTGTTAGTATGTATAAACATTTGTATTAAAAGTAAATTTGATTTGTATTTGCTTTAATAAAAATTTACCAATGCCAGGTGCTCCCTGATAAATTGACTCTCCCCTTAGAGATTCTCTATTCCAGAGAGAATTCATTACTTTTAGAGAAAGCTAGCTTGCTCCCAGGTTCAGCCACTTTGTAACAACAATAATTCATTAAAGTCTGCCATCTGAAAGTTGGCATGATATTATAATTCATGCATGTGAGTTTTAGACCAAGGAGCCCTAAGTATTCTTAGTCAATCAGAAACGTAATAAACCATTGATAAATGAAACTATTCTGTTCCTCATTTTTTCACTTTTTTATATTATTATATTCATTTTTTGCTAGCCATTTTCTTTGATTAGCAATGAGGACACAAATTTAAAGAGACATTAAATCCAAAATTGAATTCTTCATAAAATACATAATTTAAAAATTCTAATGCATTTTTTTTATTTATTCCTATGATTTACCTATGTAGTTGTAATTGTAAAGTATCCACAAACCCCCTGAGGTTGGAATGCATTTTATAGAATGCAGAATCTTGACTCTCCAATATGCTACATAGTGATTGGTTGATATATGAAGGAGCTTATCTATATCTCACTAGATTACAAGTTTTGCTCTATAGAGGGCGTGAAACTAACCCAACATACCCTCCATAGCGCTGCCATTACAAGTTTTTGAAAAGTTCTATCTTCATCCAGACGGCATCTTCTATCTTCATCCTGGCGGTGCGGAGCGGGTCCATCCTGAAGACGACGCTGAGCATCCTCTTCATACGGTCGCCGCCGTATACTGAATCTTCAGTGCAAGGAAGCCTTTTCAAAATGGCATCCATTGCATTCCTATTGGCTGATTTGATTTTTGAAATTCAAATTAGCCAATAGGATGAGAGCTACTGAAATTCCATTGGCTGATGGCTGGATGTTTTCAGGATGCACCCGCTCCGCTCCGCGCCGCCGGGATGAAGATAGAAGATGCCGCCTGGATGAAGATAGAAGACGACACGTGGATGGATTAAGACCTCGCCGCCTGGATGAACACTTCGCCGCATGGATGTCCGGACTTCAGAAACTGTAAGGGGATCTTCGGGGGCTAGTGTTAGGTTTTTTAAAACCTTTTTGGGTGTTTTTTTCTTAGATTAGGGTTTGGGCTTTATGTAAAAGAGCTAAATGCCCTTTTCAGGGCAAGAAAAAGAGCTGAATGCCCTTTTAAGGGCAATGCCCATACATATTTTTCGTAATTTAGTGTTTGTTATTTTTTGTAATTTAGTATTTTTTATTTTTTGTAATTGTAGATTTACATTTTTTTAGTAGTGTTAGGTTTTTTTTTTTTTTAATAATTTTTTATTGAAGTCATAGACAAATATAACAATAATGAAACGTCCAACAATAGTAACAAAGGAGAGAAGTACAGCACTAATACCCTGATCTTGCCAGGTGAACAACACAAGTTATGCCATCATTGTATACATTCAGAAATTTCAAGAGTAGTACTCTATAATGAGTAGTAAAAGAATAGAGAAGCTATAACTGGTTAGTGTTATGAAGGAGCATGGTGGTTTACTAGGCAATAAATCTAAATAGAAGGGGCATATAAATCCCATTTATTAAAGGTATTAGTAAAGGGTTTGGACTAACTAGATTAAGACCTCAGTTTTTAATTTTTATTTGATATGTAGACTAGAAGTGACCCCACCTTGTGATGGATAAATGCACCATAAAATATTAATTTAGAAAATATAAAAGCAAGGAAGGGTTGGTTTTATGGGGGTAAAGGGAGGGGGGAAATAGAGTATATTCTCCACATTATCATGAAAAAGCATTTATAGCGGTATATAATCTAGTAAAAGTAGGATAAACGTGGATTGGCTTGTGTTTGGCCACTTATGGACCAATTTAGCAGGGAGAGGGATAAGGGGACGCAGCGGGCAAGAGCCGCTCAAAGTGGAGTGGGGAGGGGAATGGGGGGGCGGAGCCAAATAGGACATGAGAGCAGGTATGGAAAGAGTTATTGGATGGATATAAGGGTGGGCTTCACAGGGGGGACCTGTTATTTACATGACTACTGGGATGGGCATGGCTCCATCAGAGCGAAGTAATTATCTAAATATAGTGTTATGCTCAAATAATGAGAAGGTAATGACAAATGCGTAGAATATGCGACCAGGATAAAACCAGAGCTCAAATAAGGGAAGTAAGGGGCCTTACTAATCACACTGTATTATTATGTGGAGAGGGGGGCTGTAGAATGTTCGGGGTATAGGGAATCTCCGGATGAGCCCCTCTCCTAAGGGAGTGTCACCTATAGACGAGGCTGGAAAAAGGAGTGGGGGTATGACCCGCCGGCAACAAGCTCCGGCGGGAAAGGGAGGAGAGAGGCCTATCATGGACAAGTGATGTATACTGATAATGTGGAAAAATCCATGAAAGAGCTAGTGATGACAGTTCTACAGTCACTAATGATGATAGCATATCCATATACAGATATAGATGTTCATACATACATTAACTGCTATACTCGTGGGCAACGAAAGTAATTGGTATGTAGCAATAAATACTACCTATATGTTGAGACTAACCTTCAGCCTATGAGAATCTGATAACTGTGTGCCCCAACCACTGAACTATAAAGTGGGGAGGGGGACATTAGCGTGTATGGAACGTAAGAGATTTCCAGGTGAGCCCCTCTCCTAGGGAATTACCAGCTAAAGGCGATGTGGGAAAAAGGTATAGGGATATGACCCGCAGGCAACCAGTACCGGCGGGAAAGGGAGGGGAGGAGCCCACCAGAGACAAATAATTTTGTATTAATATAAAACTCAACATAAGCCCTAAGAACATAAATATAATAAAGCATAAGCAGATCATGATTCCATAAACAGTTAGAAGAGCAATGAGTATGCAATACATTAAGTGTATCTACTAGTGCCTAAACATATACACATCTTTGCGGGCTAATGAAAAAAAAAACAAAAAAAAAAAAAAACTATATATATATCTTAGCTTAGACTTTGAACCTCTGAGTAAGAGAGCTATCACTCTTAGATATAATGATCAATCAGTCACCACTGTAGTAGGAGGACTGGTTGTAGTGTTTGAGTGAGAATTAGAGCTAATCCAGTCAGAATAAATAAACACACCTATATGTCCTTGCGCTTAGAAACATATACACATATAGACTCACATATAAAGTAATAGATATCACTTAGGTTGCTTTCTCCAAAACATATATGGATACATAACACAATCTGCCATCAATAAATATATAGTTAAAACAAGGAAAAACACCCCCTTATAAGCATAGGTACATTAAACAATACAATAGTAGGTCCATACTAGAGTACCAGATACTCAGGGATATAACTTATTAGAGTAAATAGAAGATATGGAGGTATGTCGCCTGACCATAAATCTAGTGAGGGATTGTATAGGCAGTATTGCACAACTAGGTTTCCAGCAAGTATACGTAGGGATATGGGATATATCATAAAGCTGGAAAAGCTTGAATGTAGGGAGTATTAAGCATACCTAACTTCAGGGGCTATACAGCTGCGCATGAAGCTAATCTGCAATTAGAGTGAACCTCACTGCTTAAAATATTACACACAGACTGCTAGGTAATATCCCAGTGCGCAGGACAAAAATTTCAACTAGCTCATAGCTAATATCAACAGCTGTAAGTTATATGCACAAACATAAGATCGCCTGAGTGAATAAAACACTAAGAGTTATGAATTCCTCTGGATCTGCCCACACATGAGAATGAGAACAATAAACATTACTGGTATAAGAACCCCTACCCACCAGCTACATACTAGAACCTCTACATAGTGAACAGCCACAGCGGAATGCAAATAAATTTTGTCAGGCAATAAATAGGCAATTGAAAGTAAACAAGGATATCAACATAGAGTCATGTTAGGTTAGGCTAAGAACATTTAACTGCAGGGTTGAGCCCCTTTAAACTAGAGAGGTGGATAGTACACTCAGAAGCAAATCTTATAAAACATATATATGCTTATGACATACTAAAAAATGCAGATGATAATTCTAATGCTAAAGACCCTTTTATAATTAGCACGGCAGTCAGCTGTAGAACAATAAAGGAGCTGTATTATTAAACATATAAGTTTAAGTAATTGTGTTCATTACAGGGGTAAGCAGTCCTCTGAAAAATAATTAGGTATACTAGGCTTTCATCCTATGCCACAGACTGGGGACTTAGAATTGTATTCAGATTCATCCCTTCTGACATAAATGCAACTGAAAATAAAATGGAACTGAGAATTTGGGCGGTATACTGAATCAGTTAACATCTACGTGCCAGGATTAGGAATTTAAAGCAAGGCAGTCTGCCGATCTTGGAGAGCGGGGAGTAAAGTATTCAGAATGATGAAAGTTTCTCAGGGAGATCTCAGGGGTTAAGACCACAAATAGAGCCGAGTGTGTACAGTTAGTGTCCCCAAGGCATACCAAAGTGTCGAGCCATCAGATCATCAGAGCGATGTGGGGAGCTGCATGGGAAACTGGGACATTACCCAATTCCCCTTCTAGGATCAGTGCTGGAAACATAAGATGTACCACTCGCTGGGAAAGAAGTAGCAACCGCCTCTGTAATAAGAATGAAAGCTCCGGGTGGAAGAGGCAATACTTTAACAGTGAGACAGGAGGCACTGAGTGTCATCAGAAGTGCTGCCACTTTCCTCTTATCGAGATGTAAGTTGGGAGCCGCCTGTAGGTCCATGCTGGCTGTCAGATCCTTAGTCTCGATTTGGATTCTCTTGCCCCGTGAGCCGGCCACATCCCCTGGGGCTCGAGCAGATAGAACACTTATGGGATCTGCAAGCTGACATGGCTCCGGTGGCTGCGCTGCAGGGGCCGTCTCTGTCTCTTGCTGCCGACCAGCTGGTCTCACCTCAGTGATGTAGTTATGCGCGATTCGTACAGGGTTAGTGCGCCTGGTTTCTTGCTTTGGTAGATAAGCTAAGAGCATTAGTATGTCTTCAGTCATACTCTAAAAATGCTCGTCCAACAGTCGATGCATGTGTTGCTCCCATGTCTGCAGAGCCTCCATGTTAGCCGAGTCAGTAAAGGCTGTATGATATGCGGCGGCTCCACGTGGTATGTCCGGAGAGGAAATATAAATGAAATATCTTCAGAACGGTCCTCTTTTTTCCACCTGCAACTCGAGCTGGCCAATATTCATATTTTAAGAGATGAAAATAAAAGTTCAGGCTTATTAACTATAAATTATTCTCTATATGCATGATAAAAAGCCCGGAGCTGTACAGGAACACGTCTGGCTGCGTTGGTAGCCGGCTCCGCCCCCGTGTTAGTTTTTTTTTAATGTGCAGTGTTACATATGGAGGGGATGACCCAGGAGTGCTGATCCTAACATCACTTTATCTAGGTTTTTTTTAATGTGTAATTTAATTTATTTAATTGATAGTTATTTTAATTTTAGTCTAATAGTAATAGTAAGTTTAATTTATAGTTTAAACTTATGTTTTTTTAATTTCCCAGGTAAATTTTAAATTATTTTAAGATAGGGATCTTGTAATTTTAATTTAAAGTTAGGGGGTTGTTAGGTTTAGGGGTTAATAGTTTTATTTAGTTTTTTTTGCGATATGGGGGGCTGTCGGTTTAGGGTTTAATAGGTTTATTTAGTGGCAGTGATGTGGGAGGCCAGAGGGTTAGGGGTTAATAACTTTTTTAGTGGCGGCTATGTCGGGGAGCAGCAGAATAGGGGTTAATATTTTTATTATAGTGTGGGTGATGTTGGGGTGCGGGGGAATAGGGGTTAATAACTTTATTATAGTGGTGACGATGTCGGGGAGCGGCGGAATAGGGGTTAATAAATGTTATTACTGGTGGCAATGTCGGGAGCAGCATATTAGGGGTTAATAACTTTAATATAGTGTTTGCGATGAGGGAGGGCCTCGATTTAGGGGTTAATAGTTAGTTTATGGGTGTTAGTGTACTTGGTAACACTTTAGTTATGAGTTTTGTGTAACAGTTTTGTTGCGTAAAACTCATAACTACTGGTCTCAGATTGCGAAACGAATTGTGTCGGTATAGGCTGTAACGCAAGTTTTTTAGCCTCACCGCAAAACTTGTAATGGCAGCGCTATGGAAATCCCATGCAAAAACATCATTTTTTTGAGTGCAGGACTGACATTGAGTTACAGGCTAAAACACTTGTGGTACAGCTATACCGACAAGACTCGTAATGGCTGCAGTACGGTTTTAACCCTGAAATTGCCATTTTTTTCAGCGTTAAAACCCGAACGCAAAACTTGTAATCTAGGTGCATGTGATTAAGACATTAAATACAGACATATGGTCTCAAATTATGTATTTTTTTATGCATGTCAGTTGTAATGCAGTGAATAAATTTGAATGTAAAATAAAAAAAATAAAGTGCCTTTTTTCTGAGTTGTAGATAAGGGTAACCGTTTATATCAAGATGGTTGATAATATTTCTCCTAGTGTTGGGATATTAAATGCACGTTTGTCATCAGTAAAGCACTGACGCTGAGTTCCAAGCTGTCCGACATATTAAAGGATTGTCATGGGTTGGAAGCTCTGCCTGCTGTCCATCATGTAGCTTTCTCTGTCAGAGCAAATATCCCAGTTTCCAGAGGAAAACCAGGAACTGTCCAAGCTCTGTCAATTGGACAATCTGACTCCGCCCAACCAATCCCATGTCATCCTTGACTCAGCACATGGCACACCCATAGTTCTGCACCTCTTGTTACTGTTTAGTCCACAAAGCATCCATGTTCACAAATCCCCCTCAATAAATGCTGCTATGTGAAGAACATTGGAATGTAAAAGAGTTAGAGTTAGCACAGGAGTATGGTTTTAGTCGTTTTTTTTCAATTTTTTTGCTCCATTTTTACTTTCAAGTTGTAATATGAGTGCTACCCAATGCGAGCAAAAAATTTACTTCTAGTACAGCTAGCATGCAAGAGAAAGTGCTAAATAGTGCTCAACTTTTAATCTGTCCCTAATTAGTTTAACCTCAACAAGTTAAAAAGAACTGTTTAGCCTTCTTGAATATACGTGGTCAGGTTAGCATGCAAGTATTTTTTTTTTTTAAAGTTTGCATGCTCAATTGAAGTCTATAGGAGACGAAGTTAACATGGTTAAATTTTGCATGCGTCGGGTTTATGCTCGGTGCAAACTTTTAACTTGTAATAAAAGCGCAACCTGGCTAGCCTCCGTCTAGCGAAGTTAGCACGGGAGCGCTAAATAGTGCTCCACTCGTCATCTAGCGGAGCCGCAATCTCTGGCTACTATACAAGAGCTCTTGCTACCTTGTTCTTGCTACCATTTGTGGCAAGTGAAGTGTGATAGCTCATGATTTGCTACTTGTAGTTGGTGCTGGTACAAATCTCTTGCTACAGGTAGCTAACGTTGTGTTATCCAGCCCTAAGTGGCAATTGCAAGTGCAGCTATGTTATACAAACAAACTGCAGAAGGAGCTCTAGCACACAGTAGATGCAACCTGTCTATGGTAAATTAAGCAAGTGAAAATGTAACTAAGTTAAAAGGAATATTACACTGCTGAGTACAACTGCAGTCAGATGGTTCCTACTCACCATGATATTGTTTTCCTTCTGTACCTGTAGCTCTCTTTAAAGCAGTTCTCTTATTTTAGCTCAGCGGAGCACGGGGCACAATGTAAATGTTGAAACTAAACTTTTAATAGCAGCATAATAAAGTAACACAGCAAATGGCATAAAAACAAAACTGTAGACCTGTGGCTGCAGCGGACTTAAAGGGATATTAAACCCAATTTTTTTCTTTAATGTTTCAGATAGAACATGCAATATTAGGCAACTTTCTAATTTACTCCTATTATCATTTTATGTTCATTCTCTTGGTTCAGCGCTTGATTAGATCTCTGATTAATTTCCTAAAAGTGCCACAAATGCCCTCAAAAAAGAGGGCATTGTAGTTTTTTTTTATTAAAAAAGAAAATGTAGCATTTTTTTTTAAATAAAGTTTTGGGGCTTTAAAGTTGGTGGGAGTGGGGTGTTAGAAAAAAAAAACGGGACTAAATTGCCTTTAGATTGCGGCCTATGGGAACTGTGTGTTCCCATAAACTGCAATGTAAATATATATGTATGTTCTTATATACATATATATTTATGAGTTAATATGTGTATATAAACATAATATTAACACATAAATATATATGTATATAGTCATATACATATAGATTTAAAAATTCTGCCCATCACTGCGCTACATACCTCCTACACTGCGCGAGGTTCTGATGCCGTCTGCGATGGCATCAGAACGAGGCTCCCAGAGGAGCCTATGGAAGCACCCTCTCATGAGCACAATGCTTCCTAGTAATGCGCATGCGAGCTTGCGTTCACATTACGATTAACTTGTAATACCAGCACACATTATCGTGCACTGGTATTACAAAGTGGAGTGCTAATATCGCTTGCATGCAACCGATATTTAGCACTCCACTTGTAATATAGCCCTTAATGTGTAACAAAACATATTATTTTCATCTATATATGTGAGAGTTCATAGTACATTCAACTCCTTATTGCGAAGCCTCCCAAATATGTGCATATCACATAATTTATAAAAGGAAAATCGAAATATATTGTACTCCACCCCACTATTTATACTCATGGAAGGAACATAGATTATTACCAAGAGTCCCACTATTTGCATTTCTGTTAAAATATACCCACTTCTATTGCTTACTCTCATGTGGTAAAGATGAACAGAACCAGTTAAATAGGTATTTCATATCACTTATGCCATATACATAGGGTGGCCATATTGCCGCTTTAA